>NC_091371.1:10159984-10307484 GCF_038502225.1 Cherax quadricarinatus | reverse complement strand
TGGGGTGGTGGGTGGTGCAAGGAAGGTGCCCTGGTGACCAGTTCATGGGGTGGTGGGTGGTGCAAGGAAGGTGCCCTGGTGACCAGTTCATGGGGTGGTGGGTGGTGCAAGGAAGGTGCCCTGGTGACGAGTTCATGGGGTGGTGGGTGGTGCAAGGAAGGTGCTCTGGTGACCAGTTCATGGGGTGGTGGGTGGTGCAAGGAAGGTGCTCTGGTGACCAGTTCATGGGGTGGTGGGTGGTGCAAGGAAGGTGCTCTGGTGGCCAGTTCATGGGGTGGTGGGTGGTGCAAGGAAGGTGCTCTGGTGACCAGTTCATGGGGTGGTGGGTGGTGCAAGGAAGGTGCCCTGGTGACCAGTTCATGGGGTGGTGGGTGGTGCAAGGAAGGTGCCCTGGTGACCAGTTCATGGGGTGGTGGGTGGTGCAAGGAAGGTGCCCTGGTGACCAGTTCATGGGGTGGTGGGTGGTGCAAGGAAGGTGCCCTGGTGGCCAGTTCATGGGGTGGTGGGTGGTGCAAGGAAGGTGCCCTGGTGACCAGTTCATGGGGTGGTGGGTGGTGCAAGGAAGGTGCTCTGGTGACCAGTTCATGGGGTGGTGGGTGGTGCAAGGAAGGTGCTCTGGTGACCAGTTCATGGGGTGGTGGGTGGTGCAAGGAAGGTGCCCTGGTGACCAGTTCATGGGGTGGTGGGTGGTGCAAGGAAGGTGCCCTGGTGACCAGTTCATGGGGTGGTGGGTGGTGCAAGGAAGGTGCCCTGGTGACCAGTTCATGGGGTGGTGGGTGGTGCACGGAAGGTGATCTGGTGACCAGTTCATGGGGTGGTGGGTGGTGCAAGGAAGGTGCTCTGGTGACGAGTTCATGGGGTGGTGGGTGGTGCAAGGAAGGTGCTCTGGTGACCAGTTCATGGGGTGGTGGGTGGTGCAAGGAAGGTGCTCTGGTGACCAGTTCATGGGGTGGTGGGTGGTGCTAGGAAGGTGCCCTGGTGACCAGTTCATGGGGTGGTGGGTGGTGCAAGGAAGGTGCTCTGGTGACCAGTTCATGGGGTGGTGGGTGGTGCAAGGAAGGTGCTCTGGTGACCAGTTCATGGGGTGGTGGGTGGTGCAAGGAAGGTGCTCTGGTGACCAGTTCATGGGGTGGTGGGTGGTGCAAGGAAGGTGCTCTGGTGACCAGTTCATGGGGTGGTGGATGGTGCAAGGAAGGTGCTCTGGTGACCAGTTCATGGGGTGGTGGGTGGGGCAAGGAAGGTGCCCTTGTGACCAGTTCATGGGGTGGTGAGTGGTTCTTGGGGGTGATGGGTGGTTCATGGGTGTGGTGGGTGGCTCATGGGGTCGTGGGTGGTTCATGAGATGGTGGGTGGTTCATGGTGTGGTGAGTAGTTCATGGGGGTGATGGGTGGTTCATGGGGGTGGTGGGTGGCTCATGGGGTCGTGGGTGGTTCATGAGATGGTGGGTGGTTCATGGTGTGGTGGCTGGCGCACGGGATGTGCCCTGGTGACCAGTTCATGGAGTGGTGAGTGGTTCATGGAGTGGTGGGTGGTTCATGGGGTGGTGACTGGTTCATGGAGTGGTGACTGGTTTACAGGGTGGTGACTGGTTCACGGGGTGGTGACTGGTTCACTGGGTGGTGACTGGTTCACGGGGTGGTGACTGGTTCACGGGGTGGTGACTGGTTCACGGGTGGTGACTGGTTTACAGGGTGGTGACTGGTTCACTGGGTGGTGACTGGTTCACTGGGTGGTGACTGGTTCACGGGGTGGTGACTGGTTCACGGGGTGGTGACTGGTTCACGGGGTGGTGACTGGTTCACTGAGTGGTGACTGGTTCACTTGGTGGTGACTGGTTTACGGGGTGGTGACTGGTTCACTGGGTGGTGACTGGTTTACGGGGTGGTGACTGGTTCACTGAGTGGTGACTGGTTCACTGGGTGGTGACTGGTTTACGGGGTGGTGACTGGTTCACTGAGTGGTTACTGGTTCACTGGGTGGTGACTGGTTCACTGGGTGGTGACTGGTTTACGGGGTGGTGACTGGTTCACTGAGAGGTGACTGGTTCACTGGGTGGTGACTGGTTCACTGGGTGGTGACTGGTTCATTGGGTGGTGACTGGTTCACTGGGTGGTGACTGGTTCACTGGGTGGTGACTGGTTCACTGAGTGGTGACTGGTTCACTGGGTGGTGACTGGTTCACTGGGTGGTGACTGGTTCACTGAGTGGTGAATGGTTCACTGGGTGGTGAATGGTTCACTGGGTGGTGACTGGTTCACTGGGTGGTGACTGGTTTACGGGGTGGTGACTGGTTCACTGGGTGGTGACTGGTTCATTGGGTGGTGACTGGTTCACTGGGTGGTGACTGGTTCACTGGGTGGTAACTGGTTCACTGAGTGGTGACTGGTTCACTGGGTGGTGACTGGTTCACTGGGTGGTGACTGGTTCACTGAGTGTTGACTGGTTCACTGGGTGGTGACTGGTTCACTGGGTGGTGACTGGTTTACGGGGTGGTGACTGGTTCACTGAGTGGTGACTGGTTCACTGGGTGGTGACTGGTTCACTGGGTGGTGACTGGTTCACTGGGTGGTGACTGGTTCACTGGGTGGTGACTGGTTCACTGGGTGGTGACTGGTTCACTGGGTGGTGACTGGTTCACTGGGTGGTGACTGGTTCACTGGGTGGTGACTGGTTCACTGGGTGGTGACTGGTTCACTGGGTGGTGACTGGTTCACTGGGTGGTGACTGGTTCACTGGGTGGTGACTGGTTTACGGGGTGGTGACTGGTTCACGGGGTGGTGACTGGTTCACGGGGTGGTGACTGGTTCACTGAGTGGTGACTGGTTCACGGGGTGGTGACTGGTTCACGGGGTGGTGACTGGTTCACTGAGTGGTGACTGGTTCACTGAGTGGTGACTGGTTCACGGGGTGGTGACTGGTTCACGGGGTGGTGACTGGTTCACTGGGTGGTGACTGGTTCTTGGGGACGTAACTGGAATTAGGTATCAAACAAATTCTAAGTATGTAGTAGAAGGGAAGAGGAATGAGAGGGGAACGTAAGAGAATGAGAGGGGAACGTAGAAGTAGGAATAGGAGATGTCACCTTCAAGGATCACAACAATGTCACTATCACTACAGCAAGGAAAATGATAGAGTGGATAACTAGAACCTTCAAAACAAGAGATGCCAAGCCAGGGATGACAGTCTTCAAGTCACTTGAGGTCTACATAGCCATCACAGTCTGGTTGATCCGGCCCTCGTAGCAGGAAGCTATCTAACGTCATCAAAACTGCATCGATTTGGCATTATTACTAATATTTGCTGGGAATATCTTGAAGAGTCTCGGTCCACGCATGTTGATATAGTGTCCTCGCATTGTACCCATAGCCTCTCTTACTTTTTCCTGGTATTATATAACACTTTCCCTTATATCTCCCACTCCACTAGATTTTAGATAAGTCTTCAAACACAGTACACATTACACCTGCCAGTCAGTACATCTGCGTAACACTACACCTGCAAAGCCATTACACATGTGGCACTTTATATGCATGTCCAGGGTCTACGTATCATCTCTCGAGTGCCATTAACCGATCTTACCAAACAGTTACATTGAAGAATTTACGATTTAGTGGCTCAGCCTTATTTGGTGTGTGGGGTGAAGTGTGTGTACTCACCTAGTTGTGGTTGTGGGGGTTGAGTTACAGGTTGTGTGTGTGTGTGTGTGTGTGTGTGTGTGTGTGTGTGTGTGTGTGTGTGTGTGTGTGTGTGTACTCACCTAATTGTACTCACCTAATTGTGGTTGCAGGGGTCGAGACTCAGCTCCTGGCCCCGCCTCTTCACTGATCGCTACTAGGTCCTCTCTCTCTCTGCTTCCTGAGCTGTATCATACCTCTTCTTAAAACTATGTATGGTTCCTGCCTCCACTACTTCACTTGCTAGGCTATTCCACCTCCTGACAACTCTATGACTGAAGAAATACTTCCTAACGTCCCTGTGACTGTGTGTGTGTGTGTGTGTGTGTGTGTATATTCTCACCGAATTACCTTGGCGGGGGTTGAGACTCAGCTCCTGACCCCACCTCATAAATCACTTTGATCGTTACCATATCTATTGTTGAAGCTGTGTACTGAGTCTGCCTTCACCACTGCCTCTTCTAAGTCATTCCACCTTCTAACCACCCTGAGACTAAAGAAACACTTCCTGACAGCCCTGTGGCTCATCTGTATCTTCAGCTTCCATCTACGGGCCTATACTTCAGGTAGATAGGTTCTCTTCAGTCTATCAGCCTGTCTGTAACCCTGTCAGCGGCTGTCAATATCGTGTGGTCATGGCTCCCGGAACTGTCGGTGTTTTAAGGCAGTACACCAGCTGCTGACAGTCCCCCTTATAACGTTGCGTGATTGGCTGGTCAACAGCGGTCTGCTTGGTCATATTCCCAGCATTTTCACAGTCACACTCGGTCATATTCGCGGTCACACGTGCTGTTGTAATCTCATACTCGAGGTACACTTGTATGTCTGTTCTCAGGGCTGTCAGTCACACCATAGCTTAGGCTTCCGGGTGTGACTGACAGCCGGAGGCCTAGTACAAGACTAGGTCTCCGGGAGGTTGGACATGGAGGTAGGATGTTGAAGAGTCTTGGTCCTCTTACGCCTATTCATTAGCAGTGTTTTGCACTGCTTGCCAAACATTTTCCTTCGTATGAAGAGATTTCACTGTTCAGGTTTGGAACCAGTCCCTCCAGTATTCCCCAGGTGTGAATTATGATGTGTCTTTCTCGCCTATGTTCCGAGGAATAGAGTTGAAGGGACTTGAAGTGTTACCAGTAGTTCAGATGTTTGAGTGCATACGAGCAGTGTAAATTAACTGTATGTTCTCCATATCAGCAATCCAGCCTGCCTTGAAGGTGGCTGTCAGTATACAACAGTATTCCAGCCTGCCTTGAAGGTGGCTGTCAGTATACAACAGTATTCCAGCCTGCCTTGAAGGTGGCTGTCAGTATACAACAGTATTCCAGCCTGCCTTGAAGGTGGCTGTCAGTATACAACAGTATTCCAGCCAGTCTTGAAGGTGGCTGTCATTATACAACAGTATTCCAGCCAGTCTTGAAGGTGGCTGTCAGTATACAACAGTATTCCAGCCAGTCTTGAAGGTGGCTGTCAGTATACAACAGTATTCCAGCCTGCCTTGAAGGTGGCTGTCAGTATACAACAGTATTCCAGCCAGTCTTGAAGGTGGCTGTCAGTATACAACAGTATTCCAGCCTGCCTTGAAGGTGGCTGTCAGTATACAACAGTATTCCAGCCAGTCTTGAAGGTGGCTGTCAGTATACAACAGTATTCCAGCCAGTCTTGAAGGTGGCTGTCAGTATACAACAGTATTCCAGTCAGTCTTGAAGGTGGCTGTCAGTATTCAACAGTATTCCAGCCAGTCTTGAAGGTGGCTGTCAGTATACAACAGTATTCCAGCCAGTCTTGAAGGTGGCTGTCAGTATTCAACAGTATTCCAGCCAGTCTTGAAGGTGGCTGTCAGTATTCAACAGTATTCCAGCCAGTCTTGAAGGTGGCTGTCAGTATACAACAGTATTCCAGCCAGTCTTGAAGGTGGCTGTCAGTATACAACAGTATTCCAGTCAGTCTTGAAGGTGGCTGTCAGTATTCAACAGTATTCCAGCCAGTCTTGAAGGTGGCTGTCAGTATACAACATTATTCCAGCCTGCCGTGAAGGTGGCTGTCAGTATACAACATTATTCCAGCCTGCCTTGAAGGTGGCTGTCAGTATACAACAGTATTCCAGCCAGTCTTGAAGGTGGCTGTCAGTATACAACAGTATTCCAGCCATTCTTGAAGGTGGCTGTCAGTATACAACAGTATTCCAGCCAGTCTTGAAGGTGGCTGTCAGTATACAACAGTATTCCAGCCTGCCGTGAAGGTGGCTGTCAGTATACAACATTATTCCAGCCTGCCTTGAAGGTGGCTGTCAGTATACAACAGTATTCCAGCCAGTCTTGAAGGTGGCTGTCAGTATACAACATTATTCCAGCCTGCCTTGAAGGTGGCTGTCAGTATACAACAGTATTCCAGCCATTCTTGAAGGTGGCTGTCAGTATACAACAGTATTCCAGCCAGTCTTGAAGGTGGCTGTCAGTATACAACATTATTCCAGCCTGCCGTGAAGGTGGCTGTCAGTATACAACATTATTCCAGCCTGCCTTGAAGGTGGCTGTCAGTATACAACAGTATTCCAGCCAGTCTTGAAGGTGGCTGTCAGTATACAACATTATTCCAGCCTGCCTTGAAGGTGGCTGTCAGTATACAACAGTATTCCAGCCAGTCTTGAAGGTGGCTGTCAGTATACAACAGTATTCCAGCCAGTCTTGAAGGTGGCTGCCAGTATACAACAGTATTCCAGCCAGTCTTGAAGGTGGCTGTCAGTATACAACAGTATTCCAGCCAGTCTTGAAGGTGGCTGTCAGTATACAACAGTATTCCAGCCAGTCTTGAAGGTGGCTGTCAGTATACAACAGTATTCCAGCCAGTCTTGAAGGTGGCTGTCAGTATACAACAGTATTCCAGCCAGTCTTGAAGGTGGCTGTCAGTATACAACAGTATTCCAGCCAGTCTTGAAGGTGGCTGTCAGTATACAACAGTATTCCAGCCAGTCTTGAAGGTGGCTGTCAGTATACAACAGTATTCCAGCCAGTCTTAAAGGTGGCTGTCAGTATACAACAGTATTCCAGCCAGTCTTGAAGGTGACTGTCAGTATACAACAGTATTCCAGCCAGTCTTGAAGGTGGCTGCCAGTATACAACAGTATTCCAGCCAGTCTTGAAGGTGGCTGTCAGTATACAACAGTATTCCAGCCAGTCTTGAAGGTGGCTGTCAGTATACAACAGTATTCCAGCCAGTCTTGAAGGTGGCTGTCAGTATACAACAGTATTCCAGCCAGTCTTAAAGGTGGCTGTCAGTATACAACAGTATTCCAGCCAGTCTTGAAGGTGACTGTCAGTATACAACAGTATTCCAGTCAGTCTTGAAGGTGGCTGCCAGTATACAACAGTATTCCAGCCAGTCTTGAAGGTGGCTGTCAGTATACAACAGTATTCCAACCAGTCTTGAAGGTGGCTGCCAGTATACAACAGTATTCCAGTATCATCACTGGCTCAGCATCTCTTGTCTTGAAAGTTCTAGTTATCCAGTCTATCATTTTCCTTGCAGTAGCAATGGCAACACTGTTGTGATCCAAACGAGCCTGACTCAAGGCCGGGATCTGGGATTAGAAAAATTCCCGGAACTCTTCAAAGGTACATCAAAGGCATCCTTGAAAGTGAGATCTTCCCACATCATTACTCCTAAGTCTCTCACACACACAGGACTTTCGCTCCGTTAAATAACCTAAGTTTGTGCTGTACTCCGTTGTAAGTCTTTATTAAACCCATTCTTCCATAGTGCAACAAATGAAAATTGTTACCATTGTTATTAGTATCATTACTGTTATCATAATCAAATTAAGCATTAAAAATCAAATTGTTGTTTGACGTCAATTGAATCGTCTACACCCGTCACAGGCGCCTCACACACATGCAAAAAAAAGAAAAAGAAAAATAGAAAATAGAGAAACCCAGACTATTATGACTATCAGGGTGGAAGTGTGATAGTCTCTGGTAAGTTATGGCGGCGCGTTTTATCTTCGCGGCCTCTTAAAAAAACGTATTGTGAATATTTTTCCCTTGGTAATATCTAGTTTAATTGGTGGTCGTGTTTATAGTGCGGTTCAGTATGGCTGGTATTCACACGCTTGTTGTGGAGAGGTGCGTTGGTGTCTGTGGGAGGTGTGTTGGTGTCTGTGGGGAGTGTGCTGTAGTCTGAGAGGTGTGTTGTCTAAGGGAGGTGTGTTGGTGTCTGTGGGAGGTGTGCTGTAGTCTGAGAGGTGTGTTGTCTAAGGGAGGTGTGTTGGTGTCTGTGGGAGGTGTGCTGTAGTCTGAGAGGTGTGTTGTCTAAGGGAGGTGTGTTGGTGTCTGTGGGAGGTGTGCTGTAGTCTGAGAGGTGTGTTGTCTAAGGGAGGTGTTTTGGTGTCTGTGAGAGGTGTGCTGTAGTCTGAGAGATGTGTTGTCTAAGGGAGTTGTGTTTGTGTCTGTGGGAGGTGTGCTGTAGTCTGAGAGGTGTGTTGTCTAAGGGAGGTGTGTTGGTGTCTGTGGGAGGTGTGCTGTAGTCTGAGAGATGTGTTGTCTAAGGGAGGTGTGTTGGTGTCTGAGAGGTGTGTTGTTGTCTACGGTAGGTGTGTTGGTGTCTGAGAGGTGTGTTGTTGTCTGTGGGAGGTGTGTTGTTACCTGAGAGGTGTGTTGTTGTCTGTGGGAGGTGTGTTGTTACCTGAGAGGTGTGTTGTTGTCTGAGAGAGGTTGTGTTGTTATCGGAGAGGTGTGTTGGTGTCTGAGGGAGGTGTGTTGGTGTCTGTGGGAGGTGTGTTGTTGTCTGAGAGGTGTTTTGTTGTCTGAGAGAGGTTGTGTTGTTATCGGAGAGGTGTGTTGGTGTCTGAGGGAGGTGTTTTGGTGTCTGTGGGAGGTGTGTTGGTGTCTGTGGGAGGTGTGTTGTTGTCTGAGAGGTGTTTTGTTGCCTGTGGGAGGTGTGTTGGTGTCTGAGGGAGGTGTTTTGGTGTCTGTGGGAGGTGTGTTGGTGCCTGTGGGAGGTGTGTTGTTGTCTGAGAGGTGTTTTATTGTCTGAGGGAGGTGTGTTGGTGTCTGTGGGAGGTGTGTTGTTGTCCGAGAGGTGTGTTGCCTGAGAGGTGCTTTGTTGTCTAAAGGAGGTGTTTTGGTGTCTGTGGGAGGTGTCTTATCGTCTGGAAGGTGTGTTGTTGTCTGAGAGAGAGAGGTGTGTTGTTGTCTAAGCGGTGTGCTTTTGTCTGAGGAAGGTGTGTTGTCTGAGAGGTGTGTTGTCTATACACAGGTGTACTGTGCATGTATCAATACTGACACATTCTCCGTCTCTCAACAATGAACCTGGCTGTCTACCCCCCTCAGAATACTCACAGTGGGTTAGGCTGACACTCAACAAACCGAGGATCGAACCTGATTCATGGAAATGCACCACCAGTACGAGCACCCACGCTCTATGCAGGAAGAGCTCAGCTCTAAGTGAAATACCAGAGACCTTAAAGAGTACAAACACAGCTCTACACAAAGCAGGCAGTAGAGTGCTGGCCAAAAATTAACAGACCAATAGACCTAACATCAAATCATGACCTACACAACCCAAGTTAGCTCGGGTTTACAGCAGGAAGATCATGCTTGTCACAACTACTGGATCAGCATGAAAAAATTATGGAAAGAACAAAAAAGCGACTGGAACACTACGCAAATAACCCGCACATAAGAGAGGAGCTTACGAAGACGTCAGCTCCTCTCGTTTCGGGCCGAAGCGTCGTCGTCCTAAGCTCCTCTCTCCTATGTGTGGGTTATTTGTGTAAAATTACGGAGACTTTGGAAGAATCCCACGATACAGTAGCGAACAACAAAGACTTCAATAAAGCATTTGATGTATCCGTTTGAGGGTTGATAGCATGAAGTCTAAATATATAACAAGAAATGTAAGGGGATGAATTTTTCAGTTTTCTAACAGACAGAACACAAAAGCTAGTAGTAAACAGAGCAAAATCTAGCCTTAGCAGAGTCAGAATTTTAGTACCCCAAGGCAGGGTCCTGGTACCTCTACTGTTTCTTAACAGAGTCAGAATTTCAGTACCCCAAGGCAGGGTCCTGGTACCTCTACTGTTTCTCAACAGAGTCAGAATTTCAGTACCCCAAGGCAGGGTCCTTTACCTCTACTGTTTCTCAACAGAGTCAGAATTTCAGTACCCCAAGGCAGGGTCCTGGTACCTCTACTGTTTCTTATCCTCATAGCGGACATAGGTGATAACACTCGCCACAGTTTGGCATTATCTTTTACGAATGATACCAAAATAAGCATCGAAGTCCCCTCGATAGAAGACACTAAAATGATACAAGAGGATGACTAGTGAAAAATAACGAAGAACACGAAATTAGCACTGGATACGAGCGAATGAAAACACAAAGACACGTACAAGATTTGAGTTTAATAATGTCACCTGACCTGTCATTTAGATCGTGGAGTGAGAGACATGGAAGAGCAGGGGCGCTGTGGGCACAATAAGAGAACACTGTATCAATATCCATAAACACAATAAGAGAACAATGTATCAACATTCGTGGACACAATAAGAGAACACTGTATCAACATTCGTAGTCCCAGACTCTTCAACCTGATACCAGCAGAGGCCAGAAATAATACCGGAACAAGTGTCCTATATACAAAAGCAGACTGGATCACTACCTCATCCAGGTGCCAGATCAACCAGGCTGTGGTGGAGTTGTGGGCCAGCAGCGGGCCACCAGCAGCAACAGCCTGGTTGACCTGGTTAGCAAGAGAAAAGCCCCTCCCTTCCTCCCCAACACCTCCCTCTCCCTTATTTCCCCCCTCCCTGGGAAGAGAATGGCCTCAGTCAAATATGTATCCCATTATTTCTGGTGGTAATGGTTGTTAAGGGTTGTGTAGTGCTGGTTAAGTCTTCCTGGTAGTGGCGTCATGTACTCGCCTAGTTTTATTTGAAGGGGGTCGAGGCACGGTTCCTGGGTGTTAGTGTGTTGTGTATTTGCGCCATCTTGGCTGCCACTGCCACACTTTCTACCCGAATGTGCGGCCACCTCTGCGACAGTGACTGTGTGTGGCTGCGGCAGTGACTGTGTGAGGCTGCGGCAGTGACTGTGTGTGAGGCTGTGGCAGTGACTGTGTGAGGCTGTCGCAGTGACTATGTGAGGTTGCGGCAGTGACTGTGTGTGTGGCTGTGGCAGTGACTATGTGAGGCTGCGGCAGTGACTATGTGAGGCTGCGGCAGTGACTATGTGAGGCTGCGGCAGTGACTGTGTGAGGCTGCGGCAGTGACTGTGTGTGAGGCTGTGGCAGTGACTGTGTGAGGCTGTCGCAGTGACTATGTGAGGCTGCGGCAGTGACTGTGTGTGTGGCTGTGGCAGTGACTGTGTGTGAGGCTGTGGCAGTGACTATGTGAGGCTGCGGCAGTGACTGTGAGGCTGCGGCAGTGACTGTGTGTGGCTGGGGCAGTGTGTGTAAGGCTGTGGCAGTGACTATGTGAGGCTGCGGCAGTGACTGTGTGTGAGGCTGCGGCAGTGACTGTGAGGCTGTGGCAGTGACTATGTGGGGCTGTGGCAGTGACTATGTGAGGTTGCGGCAGTAACTGTGTGTGTGTGGCTGTGGCAGTGACTGTGAGGCTGCGGCAGTGACTATGTGAGGCTGCGGCAGTGACTATGTGAGGCTGCGGCAGTGACTATGTGAGGCTGCGGCAGTGACTGCGTGAAGCTGCGGCCACCACTGCTGCGTACCACCTCCACAGGCTGCGGGGTTTGCATCGCCGCTTACCGCAGTTTGTCGCACTTCGCCGCAGCTTGCCGCAACACCCCGTTAAAGCGACGTCCTTGATGACACGCTCTTCCGTCCGTTCCTGTCCTTTACGTCTATTAAAGAACGAGGTAATTTCCTTAACACGGACGTACATGTGTTAAAACCTTCCTTTGTGGTGGTAGATTGGTAGATTATATGGTAGATAGGTAGATCATACGATAGGTTAGTAGATCATGTAGTATATTGGTAGATAAGGTTGGTAGATCATGTGGTTGATTGGTGGATGAGTAGATAAGATTGGTAGATTAGTAGATCTTGTGGTAGACTGGTAGATAAGGTTGGTAGATCAGGTTGATAAACTTTTACATCAAGTTAGTAGACTGGTAGACCAGCTGGTAGACCAATAGACCAGCTGGTAGACTAGTAGACCAGCTGGTAGACTGGTAGACCAGCTGGTAGACCAATAGACCAGCTGGTAGACTAGTAGACCAGCTGGTAGACTGGTAGACCAGCTGGTAGACTGGTAGACCATCTGGTAGACTGGTAGACCAGCTGGTAGACCAATAGACCAGCTGGTAGACCAATAGACCAGCTGGTAGACTAGTAGACCAGCTGGTAGACTGGTAGACCAGCTGGTAGACTGGTAGACCAGCTGGTAGACTAGTAGACCATCTGGTAGACTGGTAGACCAGCTGGTAGACTAGTAGACCATCTGGTAGACTGGTAGACCAGCTGGTAGACTAGTAGACCAGCTGGTAGACTGGTAGACCAGCTGGTAGACTAGTAGACCAGCTGGTAGACTGGTAGACCAGCTGGTAGACTGGTAGATCTCTTCAGCTGTACATTTCTATCAATTTCATGGTAATCTCGATCTTCCTGCTTCTCTACATAAAGTCCAAAGTTGCAGCACTGATCTGTTCCCCATAAGGAATTTCCCAGACCATTTTCTGGTCTCCTGCTTCTCTATATTTGGTCCAGGACCTAATTTTCTGCCTGTGCGAAACCATTTGAACGGCTAGTGGCCCTCGTTTAGGTCTTGTTCCTTATGTCCAGGCGATATAAGGTCGATGGTGGCGTGATTAGCCTATATTCAGCTCTATTTTGGATTATGGGTCTTATGGCCGGGGTGCGTAAGAGTGAAAGTAGCGTTTGCTGGTTGCCGTGGGTTGCGCCCTTCCTCCACAGCCTTGTTATGATTGGTTTATGATCTGTGTGGCAAGGTAAAATGGGCTCTATGCTAGGAGAGCGTAGGGGCTGTTTTTTTGGGGTGGTGGGGAGAGCGTGTGGGTTGCGCCTGTGTTGCTGGCGGTGTTGGGGTTCATGATATGCAAATGAGGTAGCAACGTGTCAGTCATCGACGGCGGCAGCGGTAGCGGCGGCAGTATCGGCGGCGATAGCGGCGGCAGTAGCGGCGGCAGTAGCGGCGGCTGTAGCGGCGGCAGTAGCGGCGGCTGTAGCGGCGGCGATAGCGGCGGCAGTAGCGGCGGCAGTATTAGCGGCGAAGGTAGTACACAGGTCACACCAGAGCGAAACATCGAGGTAGTACACAGGGTCACACCAGAGCGAAACATCGAGGTAGTACACAGGTCAAACCAGAGCGAAACATCGAGATGGTACACAGGTATCACCAGTGAGCGAGACACCAACACGTGCAACACGCAGAGGTAGTGCGCACGTATCGTGCAGGAAGCTTCAACGAACACTACCTTGGCGTGGTAGCGCACAAGATGCGCGCAGAAGGAATAACTGAAAATGTGGTGGGATACCTTTGATATACCTTTGATGAGTTTCGACAGTTTCACTACTCTCGGAGCCCGGCCATAGGCCAGGCTCGAACCAGTAGAACACAAAGAGTAACGGTAAACAGAGTCGAGTTGGAGGCTGCCACAGTGAAAAGATCTGTTCCACAATACACAACCCGCACACGGGAGAGAGAAAGGAGCTAATGACGACGTTTCGACCCGACTTGGACCATTTACAAAGACACACTGCTAGAAAAAAGTGAAGTAACCACTGTATATATATATATAATTCCTTGATAACGTGAGAGGTCACGAAAGCGCTTGGAATTTCTCTATTCTTTCACACTATTCTGCATATTGTGATATCACCTGTTTACTGTGATTTTATTGCTTATATAGGCATGTATTGTTCCAGTCACGGTATTGTGCCTTTTGTTCATTCTCTGTTCCACAAGGTACAATACTTGCTCCCATCCTGTTCCTCATCCACATATCTGACATCAAGACGTAAATTATAGCACCGTGTCTTCCTTTACAGACGATACTGTAATCTGAACGAAGTCATCCACTGAGGACACTGAATCTCCAAGCTGACATTAACTAGGTCTTCCAGTGGACCACTGACCACAATATCATGTTCAACGAGGACAAATGTCCTTGGTTCTTCAGCAGCAACAGCCTGATTGATCAGGCTAGCACCAGAGAAGCCTTACCTTTGATATACCTTTGAAGGGTTTCGAGAGTTTCTCTACTCTGTGAGCCTGGCCATGGGCCAGGCTCGTCTGGTGCTTGCCTGGTCAACCAGGCTGTTGTTGCTGGAGGGCCACTGCCCCACATATCCATCACAGCCTGAACGGAGTATAAAACAAACAAATTCAAATCTCTCAGTACAGCGAAAAGTAATGTGAAAGACCTAGGAGTGATAATGTCAGAGGATCTCATCCTCAAGGATCACACGTGTCATCACAGTTGCAAGGAAAGACATGGGCAGGATAATGAGAACCTACAAAACAAGAAATGCCGTCATTGATGATACAGTCTCTGGACAGATACCTTAAGTTAGTACCCGATCAGCCAAGCTGTGGTTCATACGTTGAACTACGTACGGCCAACAGTAACAACCTGGTTAATCGGGTCCTGATCCACTGGGAGGCCTGATCAAAGACTAAGCTGCGGGGGCGTTGACCCCCGGAACACCCTCCAGGCAGACTGGAATACCCCTTTTAAGATGGGACAAACTTAACAGCTACAGAATGTACAGAAAACCTTCAAAGCATATATAAACTCAGTCAAGCATCTAAATTACTGGTAACCCTTGAAGTTCCTTGCACTGTACTCCTTGTATTACAGGCGAGAACGATGCACCATAATATACTCCAGGGAAATTATAGGACTGTCTCTAAATCTGTACACACAAGAGACTCGGCAGACAGTGCAAAATACCTCCAATGAAATATTGGGGTACCATGATACTCTCAGAGACAATAAGTGTAAGGGGACCAATACATTTCAATACCCTCCCTGCAAGACACCTCTAGGTGGTTCGAAGTTCTGAGGGCCCTGAATCTGCACTCTCTCGAAGGGGATGTAAATAGCGTGCTGAAAATTTCCAGCCAAGACAGGACTCGCAGCAATGGTTTCAAGTTGGAAAAATTCAGATTCAGGAAGGATATAGGAAAGCACTGGTTTGGTAATAGAGTTGTGGATGAGTGGAACAAACTCCCAAGTACAGTTATTGAGGCTAAGACGTTGTGTAGTTTTAAAAATAGGTTAGATAAATACATGAGTGGGTGTGGGTGGGTGTAAGTTGGACCTGACTAGTTTGTGCTGCTGGGTCTGGTGCCGTGCTCCTTCCTTGAGTGGAGGTGACCAGACTGGGTGGGTCATTTGGCTAATCCAGGGGGGGACATGGACCTGCTCCGCATGGGTCAGTAGGCCTGTTGCAGTGTTCCTTCTTTCTTATGTTCTTATGTAAGTTTTTTCTTGATCCGCAAGGATGTGGTGTATACGTTGGACTGGGTAGGGACAGGGCCAACAACCTGGGATTACTTCATTAATCTGGGAGGCACTAGTCTGGCACTGGAACGCGAGATAACCTCCAGAGAGAAGAAAAATTTCAAACGTCTTCTTGAAATTGTCTCCAGGTAAAGTAGGTCCGTTACCTATCACCACCCAGCACTGTTACCACCCATCATGTTACCACCCATCACCACCCAGCACTGTTACCACCCATCACCACCCAGCACTGTTACCACCCATCATCACCCAGCACTGTTACCACCCATCACCACCCAGCATTGTTACCACCCAACACCGTTACCACCCACCACTACCCAACACTATTACCACCCATCACTACCACCTCTACTACCATTTTCGTCACCACCCATTAATATCACCACCCATTACCACTATTACTCTCATTGCAGCCCGTACAAATCACATCCAAAAGGCGAGCACCAGACAAGCCTGGCTCAAAGCCGGGGTCTGGGAGTAAAAAAGAACTCGAAACTCATCAAAAATACATACTAACATCACCTACATCATCACCATCTCTCCTATCACCAACACTGCCATCATCACCACCATTATCACCATCTTCCAGCTGCACTAATCTAGTCAACAAGAGAAACAACATAAAACAAGGGATTCCAAATTCTTATGCAAACATCTGGGTAAATTACTTGACTCAGAATCAGGTTTATACTTTTATTACTGTCTGGGAGGAAGGGATGGAGTGACTGACGGAGGAAGTGAGCTGTGAAAGGAGTAGATGGAGTGAGGGTGAGACGGGAAATGTACGTGGAATGGTATGGTGTGAGGGAATGATTTGAAAATGGGATGTAGGATGAGATGATATTTAGGCATAGAAACCGGACATTAGAGTACAGCATGGGGGAGGGGAGAAGCTGCAAACATCAGGGTCTGAGGTCTGGGGGTGAACATAACACCAAGCATATCGCCTACATGCATATCAGCTACATGCATAAAATTAGCAAATCTCAAAACAGTATTTAGGAACCTGAATAAAGAATCCTTCAGAGCCTTATATACGATATATGCTTGGCAAATCATTGAGTACGCGGCCCCAGCATGGAGCCCATACCTAGCCAGGCACACGAATAAAAAAAATGTCCAAAGATTTGCAACCAAGCTAGTACCAGAGCAGAGAGGAATACACCTTGAGAGGTTGAAGGAGCTGACCTTGACAACATCGGCCTAGAGGAAAAGGAGACATGATTCCCACATACAAAATCTTAAAGGAAACTGACAGCGGCAGACTGAATTAAGAGGACACGGGTGGAAGATGAAGACAGATTTGCCATAAGGATGTAAGGCAGTATTTATTTAGTCTCAGGATGGTTGAAAAGTGGAATGACTTGAATGAGGCAATGGCGGAGGTAAAAGCCAGCTTCCTGGCCAGGAGATGGCCGGACCTGGCTGGACCTGGCTGCCATCTGGTTGGGCCACCTTCTTGGCCAGCAAAGGCCGAGAAGATAGCTGGACCTGGCTGGGCCACCTTGCAGGTGGATAAAGAGGCTAGAGGTTAGTGACTGGTGGCCTCTTACCGACCACAAGATTACCAACTGCACCCGTGATACGTTATTGTGCATTGTTGCTCCCTCCGGCGCCATGTTGGCAACCACCAGGAGTCACAGAAAATGGGCAAGTGAGACGCTAAACAGCCTTCACGACCCATCAACACTTGTTCACGTTTTACGGAGATTTCCTGCAGTTTTCTCTAAATTATTCTTAATGATCGTTCGTGAAAGCTTTTTGTTCCATATGTGACATTCACGAGCAAACTTTAGTTACGTGTAGGTGATTGTTGGGTGAGGGGGGAATCAGTCCCTTGCAGACAGATAAAAATTTAATTTGGCTTCGATCGTTTCGGTGATTTGAGACACAAGGCAAGCATGTATAATGACACTTATGATATAACAAGTGTTTTTTTTTTTTTTTTAGATTTTCGCTGAGGATTGACCTTTATCAAGTCAGTTTTCATGAAGGTCTGGAGGAATTCTTCATGAATGAAATTCAAAACTTCGTCAACACCTCGGAAAACTTTGCAACCCCTATTGGACTTTGAAAAAGCCATCGACAACATGCCCATGCACTCTGCCCCGGGCTCAAACTCGTGGAACTGGGTTATCATGTCTTACCTGGAGGTCGTTTCAGGGGTCAATGGCCCAGTCCATGACTAAGCCTTGCAGTGGATCAGGGCCACATCAACCAGACTGTTACTGCTGGTTAATCTGGCCCTGGTTCAACATACAAACCACAACCCGGCTGATCGGGTACTAACTTGAGGTTTCTGTCCATCTCCCTTGTGCGTTAAGTACAACCTCTCCTCGCTTAACGACGGAGTTAAGTTCCTGAGACCTCTTCAGCAAATGAATTCGTTGCTAAGTGAGGAGCAAACTATAATCACAGTAAGTTTGTGTCAACCATCTTTGATATTGTTTTTAATGTTACCTTTGCACCATTTGTAACATTTCTGGTATATTTCTAAAGGTTTATACAGTAGTGTACTGTATATTGAAATAAACAGAATAGAGGAAATCAGCTCTATTATACATTAGTTAGGTATGCATACTGGTCAGAGAGCCCGTCGTAAGTCTGAGTCGTCGGTAAACGAGTACGTCGTTAAGTGTGGAGAGATTGTATTCTATGAAGAGGGAGCCTAGACACGGGTTACTGTACTGTCATTAAAAACAACAGATATAGTCTCACTCCACAAAGGTGGCAGCAGAACAACAAGGAATTATAGACCTATAGCACCGACGTCTCGCATTATAAGAATCAGTAACTGCATGAATTCAACAGAGAGGAAAACGCTAGGATGGGTAACCAGAACCTGTTAAACAAGGTAAAATTTATAACGAGAATCTTCAAGCCAAGGAAAGATGGATAATGAGAACCTTCATAGCAACGTAAGATGGATAATGAGAGCCTTCATAGCAAGGTAAGATGGATAACAAAAACCTTCACAGCAAGGTAAGATGGATAAAGAGAACCTTCAAAACAAGGTAAGATGGATAAAGAGAACCTTCAAAACAAGGTAAGATGGATAACAAGAACCTTCAAAACAAGGTAAGATAGATAACAAGAACCTTCAAAACAAGGGATACCAAGCCATTGATGGTCGTCTTTAAGTCACTTGTTCTCTCTAGGCTGGAATATTACTGTATATTAACAGCCTCCTTTCAAGGCAGGCTAAACTGTAGATCTAGAGAAGGTGTAGAGAACCTTCACTGCATGTACAAATTCCCTCCTACACTTAAATTGCTGGGAACGTTTGACGTCCCTTGTCCTGTACTTGGAATGCAGGTAAGATACATCATAATTTATACCTGGAAAATGGTAAAGACATTAATCCCAAATCTACTTACCAAAGTCACTCTTGTCAGTCTGATGGATCGGGGGAGCACCCAGGAGGCCTGGTGCGAGACCGGGCCGCGGGGAGCAGCGACCCCCAGAAGCAGGTACTGGTAACCTTCAGGTAACTAAAATAAGAGGCTCGGCAGATTGTGCAAAATACCCTCAGTGAAAAGCAGTAATTCCATGAGCATTTTAGGAAATAATGCAATAAATGTAAGGGGCCCAGGACTTTTCAACACCCTCCCGTCATATATAAGCGGGATTACCAACAGATCCCTGACTATCTTCAAGAAGAAACTTGATAAATAGCTCAAGTCAGCTCCTGATCAGCCGGGCTGTTGTTTGCATATTGGACTGCCTGCGGCCAGCAGCAACAGCCTGGTTAAACAGTCCATAAATCATGACTGGGAGCGTTAGGAAGTTTATTTAGATACAGGTACACATGAGTACAATTATAATACATAGTAACATATGGATAAATGACCTAGGATAACTCAAAAATAGTCAGAACATCCTTCAGGCATCCTTCAAGCATCCTTTAGGAGGGAAGAGGAAATATGGAAGGGTTGAACATAATGCTACCTGGAGGTTACCTGGAGGTTATTCCGGGGATCAACGCCCCCGCGGCCCGGTCCACGACCAGGCCTCCCGATGGATCAGGGCCTGATCAACTAGGCTGTTACTGCTGGCCGCACGCAGTCCGACGTACGAGCCACAGCCCGGCTGATCCGGCACCGACTTTAGGTATCTGTCCAGCTCTCTCTTGACTCAATAGTTCCTTCTCAGATCTCTGACTCTTCAGTAACCCACTTCAGGTTCCCCTTCAGCCCTCTTCCCTGCCACCCCCTTCAGCCCTCCTCCCTGTCACCTCTGCGCCTCCGGCTGTCCCTGCAAATACTTGTGTACTGTGAACCTCACATCTGCTAGTGTCAGAGACTTGTTGACAAGCAATGAAGAGAAGGTTGGGTAATTCTGGACAATTACACAAATATTGCGGATGTGGTGAGAGGGCCACCCTGTTTTCTACCCCTGTTGCCTTCTACCCCTGCTGCCTCTTACCCCTGCTGTCTTCTATCTCTACTGTCCCCTACCTCTGCTGCCTCCTATCCATCCTGCTTCCTATCCCTGCTGCCTCTTATCCCTACTGCCTCCTTCCTGCTATCTCCTGCATCCTTCCTGCTGCCTCTTCCCTTCCTGCATCCTGCTGTTACCCCCTCGTAATATATATTTTTTTTTTTTTTTTTTTTTTTTTATCACACCGGCCGATTCCCACCAAGGCAGGGTGGCCCGAAAAAGAAAAACTTTCACCATCATTCACTCCATCACTGTCTTGCCAGAAGGGTGCTTTACACTACAGTTTTTAAACTGCAACATTAACACCCCTCCTTCAGAGTGCAGGCACTGTACTTCCCATCTCCAGGACTCAAGTCCGGCCTGCCGGTTTCCCTGAATCCCTTCATAAATGTTACTTTGCTCACACTCCAACAGCACGTCAAGTATTAAAAACCATTTGTCTCCATTCACTCCTATCAAACACGCTCACGCATGCCTGCTGGAAGTCCAAGCCCCTCGCACACAAAACCTCCTTTACCCCCTCCCTCCAACCCTTCCTTGGCCGACCCCTACCCCGCCTTCCTTCCACTACAGACTGATACACTCTTGAAGTCATTCTGTTTCGCTCCATTCTCTCTACATGTCCGAACCACCTCAACAACCCTTCCTCAGCCCTCTGGACAACAGTTTTGGTAATCCCGCACCTCCTCCTAACTTCCAAACTACGAATTCTCTGCATTATATTCACACCACACATTGCCCTCAGACATGACATCTCCACTGCCTCCAGCCTTCTCCTCGCTGCAACATTCATCACCCACGCTTCACACCCATATAAGAGCGTTGGTAAAACTATACTCTCATACATTCCCCTCTTTGCCTCCAAGGACAAAGTTCTTTGTCTCCACAGACTCCTAAGTGCATCACTCACTCTTTTTCCCTCATCAATTCTATGATTCACCTCATCTTTCATAGACCCATCCGCTGACACGTCCACTCCCAAATATCTGAATACGTTCACCTCCTCCATACTCTCTCCCTCCAATCTGATATTCAATCTTTCATCACCTAATCTTTTTGTTATCCTCATAACCTTACTCTTTCCTGTATTCACCTTTAATTTTCTTCTTTTGCACACCCTACCAAATTCATCCACCAATCTCTGCAACTTCTCTTCAGAATCTCCCAAGAGCACAGTGTCATCAGCAAAGAGCAGCTGTGACAACTCCCACTTTGTGTGTGATTCTTTATCTTTTAACTCCACGCCTCTTGCCAAGACCCTCGCATTTACTTCTCTTACAACCCCATCTATAAATATATTAAACAACCACGGTGACATCACACATCCTTGTCTAAGGCCTACTTTTACTGGGAAAAATTTTCCCTCTTTCCTACATACTCTAACTTGAGCCTCACTATCCTCGTAAAAACTCTTCACTGCTTTCAGTAACCTACCTCCTACACCATACACTTGCAACATCTGCCACATTGCCCCCCTATCCACCCTGTCATACGCCTTTTCCAAATCCATAAATGCCACAAAGACCTCTTTAGCCTTATCTAAATACTGTTCACTTATATGTTTCACTGTAAACACCTGGTCCACACACCCCCTACCTTTCCTAAAGCCTCCTTGTTCATCTGCTATCCTATTCTCCGTCTTACTCTTAATTCTTTCAATTATAACTCTACCATACACTTTACCAGGTACACTCAACAGACTTATCCCCCTATAATTTTTGCACTCTCTTTTATCCCCTTTGCCTTTATACAAAGGAACTATGCATGCTCTCCGCCAATCCCTAGGTACCTTACCCTCTTCCATACATTTATTAAATAATTGCACCAACCACTCCAAAACTATATCCCCACCTGCTTTTAACATTTCTATCTTTATCCCATCAATCCCGGCTGCCTTACCCCCTTTCATTTTACCTACTGCCTCACGAACTTCCCCCACACTCACAACTGGCTCTTCCTCACTCCTACAAGATGTTATTCCTCCTTGCCCTATACACGAAATCACAGCTTCCCTATCTTCATCAACATTTAACAATTCCTCAAAATATTCCTTCCATCTTCCCAATACCTCTAACTCTCCATTTAATAACTCTCCTCTCCTATTTTTAACTGACAAATCCATTTGTTCTCTAGGCTTTCTTAACTTGTTAATCTCACTCCAAAACTTTTTCTTATTTTCAACAAAATTTGTTGATAACATCTCACCCACTCTCTCATTTGCTCTCTTTTTACATTGCTTCACCACTCTCTTAACTTCTCTCTTTTTCTCCATATACTCTTCCCTCCTTGCATCACTTCTACTTTGTAAAAACTTCTCATATGCTAACTTTTTCTCCCTTACTACTCTCTTTACATCATCATTCCACCAATCGCTCCTCTTCCCTCCTGCACCCACCCTCCTGTAACCACAAACTTCTGCTGAACACTCTAACACTACATTTTTAAACCTACCCCATACCTCTTCGACCCCATTGCCTATGCTCTCATTAGCCCATCTATCCTCCAATAGCTGTTTATATCTTACCCTAACTGCCTCCTCTTTTAGTTTATAAACCTTCACCTCTCTCTTCCCTGATGCTTCTATTCTCCTTGTATCCCATCTACCTTTTACTCTCAGTGTAGCTACAACTAGAAAGTGATCTGATATATCTGTGGCCCCTCTATAAACATGTACATCCTGAAGTCTACTCAACAGTCTTTTATCTACCAATACATAATCCAACAAACTACTGTCATTTCGCCCTACATCATATCGTGTATACTTATTTATCCTCTTTTTCTTAAAATATGTATTACCTATAACTAAACCCCTTTCTATACAAAGTTCAATCAAAGGGCTCCCATTATCATTTACACCTGGCACCCCAAACTTACCTACCACACCCTCTCTAAAAGTTTCTCCTACTTTAGCATTCAAGTCCCCTACCACAATTACTCTCTCACTTGGTTCAAAGGCTCCTATACATTCACTTAACATCTCCCAAAATCTCTCTCTCTCCTCTGCATTCCTCTCTTCTCCAGGTGCATACACGCTTATTATGACCCACTTCTCGCATCCAACCTTTACTTTAATCCACATAATTCTTGAATTTACACATTCATATTCTCTTTTCTCTTTCCATAACTGATCATTTAACATTACTGCTACCCCTTCCTTTGCTCTAACTCTCTCAGATACTCCAGATTTAATCCCATTTATTTCCCCCCACTGAAACTCTCCTACCCCCTTCAGCTTTGTTTCGCTTAGGGCCAGGACATCCAACTTCTTTTCATTCATAACATCAGCAATCATCTGTTTCCTGTCATCCGCACTACATCCACGCACATTTAAGCAACCCAGTTTTATAAAGTATTTCTTCTTCTCTTTTTTAGTAATTGTATACAGGAGAAGGGGTTACTAGCCCATTGCTCCCGGCATTTTAGTCGCCTCATACGACACGCATGGCTTACGGAGGAAAGATTCTTTTCCACTTCCCCATGGACAATAGAAGAAATAAAAAGAACAAGAGCTATTTAGAAAAAGGAGAAAAACCTAGATGTATGTATATATATATATGCATGTGCGTGTCTGTGAAGTGTGACCAAAGTGTAAGTAGGAGTAGCAAGATATATGCATATATATATATACATATATATGCATATATATATATACATATATATGCATATATATATATACATATATATATACATATATATACATATATATACATAGATATACATATATATACATATATATACATATATATACATATATATATATATATATATATATATATATATATATATATATATATATATACATATATACATATATATATATATATATATATATATATATATATATATATATATATATATTATATCTGACATTCTGCATGATGACATGGGCACTGAGCGGCTCAGTGGGCCGCCAGTAGCATCAGCCTGGTTAACCAGGCAAGCACCAGACAAGCCTGACCCAGGGCCAGGCTGCGGGAGTAAGGAAAACTCTGGAAACCCATCAGAGGTATACCTTTTCACTAGTCTATTTTGCACACCGTCTATGGTGCCTTGCCCTCTCAGAGAGAGTCAATTCGGTGTGCAGATTTGGCACTAACCCCTTCAGTATTTTCCAGATGTAAATTAAGATTTTTTTTATCGCCTGCGTCCAAGTGAGTAAATTTTGAGGGTTGTGAGACAATGTCAGTAATTCTGGAGCCTGGTTTTCCTTTCCTCCAAAGAAAGAGACCTTTCCTGCCTCTCATTACTTAGAATCTGACTGTCTCCCTTTGTCCAAGCTGTGTGTGACTCTCTGTGTGTGTCAGATATCAGAAGCACTACTTAAACAAGTGTAGAAGTCTTCAAGAGTAAATTGGACAAGTATCTTCACCAGGTGCCAGATAAACCAGGCTGTGATGGATATATGGGTCAGTGGGCCTCCAACAGCAACAGCCTGATTGACCAGGCAAGCACCAGATGAGCCTGGCCCATGATCGAAACTCATCAAACGTATATTAAAGGTATTTCCCATTTTCCACTCATGATTAAAAGAAAAAAATGGGTGAAGCGATACCGGCAGACCGGGAGACTTAAGAGTACCTTGGCTCACCATTGTCTGTGTTGAAGGTTATTATCCAGTCTTTGGTTGGGATGTGATCCCAGGAGTCAGCAGGTTCCGAGGTCAGCAGATGCTGGTGTCAGGTCAGCGGGTAAGGTTGTTATCAGAGTAATATTCACCACCACCACCACCAACCACAACTTTGGTCAATTTATTGTCAACGACCGCTGGGGGGAGGAACAAAGGGGCTAATGACTCGAACTGTGATAACACCAGCTCTGATGGATAGACAGTGGCCCCGTGTGGCCATGGTGTTGGGTGGCCCCATGGGGCCATGGTGTTGGGTGGCCCCGTGTGACCATGGTGTTGGGTGGCTCCGTGTGGCCATGGTGTTCGGTGCGTCGGTGTGGCAATGGTGTTGGGTGGCCCCGTGTGGCCATGGTGTTAGATGTCCCTGTGTGGCCACGGAATGGAGAAGACACGATACCGTGTGTGTTTGTGCTACTGTTAGCAACGTATGGGATAGCGATAGCTTCCCTTATATGATAGTATACCATTAGAAGGAAAGGTAGCTTCGCAACCCCCTTGTCTCTTCCTCCCTCCTTCCCTGCCCACCGTCTCTGGGTAACAATTAATCGACGTCTGAGTTGATGGGGAGACCTGCCTGAGGGAGCCACCTGCAGATAAAAGACTCAGCGCACTCCCATCCTCTTTTGTTTTGCCCCATTTTGTACCTGCTGTTGCTTCTGCTGCTACTGCTGTTCTTGCTGCTGCTGCTACTGCTGCTGCTGCCACTGCTGCTGATCATAATTATAGCGGTGTTCTTCTGCTGCTGTTAAAATTGTTGCTTCTGGTGATGTCGCTACTGTCGCTATTGTCGTTGCTGTTGCTACTGTTGTCGTTGCTGTTGCTACTGTTGTCGTTGCTGTTGCTACTGCTATTGTCGTTGCTGTTGCTACTGTTGTCGTTGCTGTTGCTACTGCTATTGTCATTGCTGTGGCTACTGCTATTGTCGTTGCTGTTGCTACAGCTATTGTCGTTGTTGTTGCTACAGCTATTGTCGTTGCTGTTCCTACTGCTATTGTCGTTGCTGTTGCTACTGCTATCGTCGTTGCTGTTCCTACTGCTATTGTCGTTGCTGTTCCTAATGCTATTGTTGTTGCTGTTGCTATTGTTGCTGCTGCTGGCGCTTCTGCTACTGATTTCACTACTGCCATTGTTGTTGCTACTGGTACTGCTGCTGTTACTGCAGCAGCAGCAGCAGCAACCTAACCCAACGCCCCATACCTCCTCCCTCACCCCCCAGGGTATCAAAACCCACCCATCTCCTCCTCCAGATCAGGAACCGGAGATCCGCCGAAGAACCCAACTCTTTCCCGCCCAGCCGTCCTCTGCAGCAACCGTAAGCCCACACGATTGGCTCAGCGCCGACCAATCGCCGAGAAGCCAAATCTGCAACGGCCAATGGGATTGCGAGTTGTGAGGCTCGGTGTCACCTCCAGTATTGATCATGTGGCGGCCCTGACGCGGAATCTTGCGGCTCCTGGTGAAAAATGCCTCCCGGAGATCATCTTTCTTAGCGGGGAAAAATGCTTTCCTGCCTCCGCGATACCATGAGCGAAACGTATCAAAAAATGACGATATATATATATATATATATATATATATATATATATATATATATATATATATATATATATATATATATATATATATATATATATATATATATATATATATATTCTCGTTTATCTCTTGTATTTTTTATCTACCTCTTTCTTGCATCCAATCTATATTTCCCTTCTATCTTCGCTTCTACCTCTTCCTTCTTCCTTTCTTCCTCTTCCTTCTTCCCTGTTCATTTTTCTCTCGTTTCTTCAAATTTTCTTCCAGTTAACTTTAAACTTTACGAAAAGTTTTCGCCTCATTAACTTAAGTCTTGACTCTCTCTCTCTCTCTCTCTCTCTCTCTCTCTCTCTCTCTCTCTCTCTCTCTCTCTCTCTCTCTCTCTCTCTCTCTCTCTCTCTCACCACCTCCCCCTCTCTCTCGTTCTCCCTGTTTTTACACTTATTCTTGTATTCTCTCTCGTGGCACTCTTCCATCTATCACTGTGGCACTCTTCCATCTATCACTGCACTGTAGCACTCTTCCATCTATCACTGCACTGTAGCACTCTTCCATCCTGTCATTGTGGCACTCTTCCATCTGTCACTGTGGCATTCTTCCATCTATCACTGTGGCACTCTTCAATCTATCACTGTGGCACTCTTCCATCTATCACTGTGGCACTCTTCCATCTATCACTGCACTGGCACTCTCGTTTATCACCGCTGGTTGGAAAATGCACAGCTTGGTGAGCAGTTTTTACAAACAGTGCCAGACTGGCACTATTTGTCTCCCTGGCACTCTCTCTTTTTATATTCTCTCTATATTGTATTTTTAATTTACTGATATTATTATTGCCACTACCACAACTACCACTACCACGACTACCACTACCACGACTACCATAGCTACCACTACTACTGCTACCACCACTACCACCGTGGGCCCCAGGGTCGACCACCATTACCACCACAAACTACTACTATAACTACCACCACCACCACAATCACCATGGTGAGTCCCAGGGTCCACCACCACTACCACCACAACCTACCACTGTAGCTACCACCACCACCACCATGGTGAGTCCCAGGGTCCACCACCACTACCACCACTACCACCACAAACTACCACTGTAGCTACCACCACCACCACCATGGTGAGTCCCAGGGTCCACCACCACTACCACCACAACCTACCACTGTAGCTACCACCACCACCACCATGGTGAGTCCCAGGGTCCACCACCACTACCACCACTACCACCACAAACTACCACTGTAGCTACCACCACCACCACCATGGTGAGTCCCAGGGTCCACCACCACTACCACCACAACCTACCACTGTAGCTACCACCACCACCACCATGGTGAGTCCCAGGGTCCACCACCACTACCACCACAAACTACCACTATAGCTACCACCACCACCACCATGGTGAGTCCCAGGGTCCACCACCACTACCACCACAAACTACCACTATAGCTACCACCACCACCACCATGGTGAGTCCCAGCGTCCACCACCACTACCACCACAACCTACCACTGTAGCTACCACTCCCACCACCACCACGGTGAATCCCAGGGGGTCCTACTACCCCAGGGACCGCCCCTACTTGGATTGGGACAGTCTTCTGCAGTTTGGGTTAGTCTTGGCCAGAGTCTTGTTTTGTGAGAGCCAGCTGGAGGGAGGTACGACCATCTGGCGGACGGTACGATCAGCTGGCGGGAGGTACAACCAGCTGGCGGGAGTTGATTCAAGGGAGACATTCAGGAAGAAATATAAGGGGGTGAAGAGCTGTAGCCTGCCTGTAGTCTCCCTGTAGCCGATTTCGGGGCCGTTAATGGCCTGATTAATCAGGCTGTTGGTGCCAGAAGCACGGAGCCGAGGCACCAAAACCTGGCTGGTCAAGAACCAACTTAAGGAACTACCACCACTGCAGCACGACTACCACAACTACCACCATTCCAGTAGAAGACACTGAAGAATAACACGAAGACATAAACGAGGTTTTCCAGTGGGCAGTGGAGAACAACATGACGTTCAGTGGTGATAAGTTCCAGCTGCTTAGGTGTGGGAAGAATGAAGAACTCAAAAGGAACACTATATACAAAACTCAAGATGGTCACCAAACAGAACGAAAGGAACACGTAAAGGACCTGGGAATAATTATATCAGCTGACCTTTCTTTCAAGAACCCAGTAATTCAAAGGTTACGACAGCCAGGAGGATGACGGGGTGGATAATGAGAACTTTCAAAACAAGGGACCCAGTAATTCAAAGGTCACGACAGCCAGGAGGATGACGGGGTGGATAATGAGAACTTTCAAAACAAGGGACCCAGTAATTCAAAGGTCAAGACAGCCAGGAGGATGACGGGGTGGATAATGAGAACTTTCAAAACAAGGGACCCAGTAATTCAAAGGTCACGACAGCCAGGAGGATGACGGGGTGGATAATGAGAACTTTCAAAACAAGGGACCCAGTAATTCAAAGGTCACGACATCCAGGAGGATGACGGGGTGGATAATGAGAACTTTCAAAACAAGGGACCCAGTAATTCAAAGGTCACGACAGCCAGGAGGATGACGGGGTGGATAATGAGAACTTTCAAAACAAGGGACCCAGTAATTCAAAGGTCACGACATCCAGGAGGATGACGGGGTGGATAATGAGAACTTTCAAAACAAGGGACCCAGTAATTCAAAGGTCACGACAGCCAGGAGGATGACGGGGTGGATAATGAGAACTTTCAAAACAAGGGAAATAATGCCAGTTTTGACACTTTTCAAATTGCTATTGCTCCCTCATTTTGGAATATTGTTCAGTGTTGACGGCACCGTTCAGGACAGGAGAAATATCAGAGCTGGAACAAATACAGAGATCGTTTACGGCACATACACAGGCAGTGAAGCATTTAAATACCTGGGAACGTCTTAAAGTCTTCAACATGTACTCGTTGGAGCGGATGAGAGAGAGATACATGATAATATATACCTGGAAAGTACTCGACGGCCTGATCCCAAATCCGCACACTGCCATAACAACATACTGGAGTGAGAGATCTGGAAGTGCAAAATGAACCCAGTGAAGAGCAGGGGTGCGGTGGGCACAATAAGGGAACACTGTATCAACATTCTTGGCTCCAGACTATTCAATATCTTACCAGAAGTTATCAAAAACACTGCTGTTACAAGTGTAGAAGTCTTAAAAATCAAAATGGACAAGTATCTTCATCAGGTGCCAGATCATCCAGGCTGTGATGGATATGTGGGGCATCGGGCCTCCAGCAGGAACAGCCTGGTTGACCAGGCAAGCACCAGACGAGCCTCGTCCATGGCCGGACTCCGGGAGTAGAAAAACTCTCGAAATTCATCAAAGGTATGTCAGAGGTAATGGTACCACCAGTACCACTACCACGACTACCATCATCACCACCACTACAATGACTACCACCATACCACCATTACCACTACACCACTACCACAATCACTACTACTACCCACCACCACCACCACAATCACTACTACTACCCACCACCACCACCACCACCACCACCACCATCACCACCACAATACTACTGCCCAATACCACCACCACAATCACTATTACTACCCACCACAATCACTATTACTACCCACCACAATCACTATTACTACCCACCACCACCGTAATCACTACTACTACCCTCCACCACCACAATACTACTACACAATACCACCACAATCACTATTACTACCCACCACTACCACAATCACTACCCACCACCACCACTACCACAATCACTCCCTTTTCATTAACCATCACTACTGACAACGACCACCACTCCCTCAACCAACCACCCCCCTACCACGCCCACCAAGCAGCCTGTCACTGTTATCAGCGCCCATCTGTTGTGTTTGGCGCGGGCAGGCGGGCGTGGTGGGCGTGGTGGGCGCGCCATCACCACAATATTGTGGATCTCACATATATTTTTGTGGTCTTTAGCAAATTCCGGAACATCAGGTGTGTTGGGCGCTAAACCAGTCAGATGTCACGAGTTTCTTGCAGGAGGGGGTAGTGTGGGTAGATTGGGGGGACGGGTATATATGGGGGGAGGGGCATACCCACAAAGGCAAGACGGGGTATGATAAGTACACTTATAACTCAGAAAGTGTAAGGGAACCAAGACTCAGAACCCTGAGGCAAGTTCCTCCACTTAGTTCCCAGTGGTGGAATCTGTTGTATACTGACAGCCACCTTCAAGGCAGGCTGGAATCTGTTGTATACTGAGAGCCACCTTCAAGGCAGGCTGGAATCTGTTGTATACTGAGAGCCACCTTCAAGGCAGGCTGGAATCTGTTGTATACTGACAGCCACCTTCAAGACAGGCTGGAATCTGTTGTATACTGACAGCCACCTTCAAGACAGGCTGGAATCTGTTGTATACTGACAGCCACCTTCAAGACAGGCTGGAATCTGTTGTATACTGACAGCCACCTTCAAGACAGGCTGGAATCTGTTGTATACTGACAGCCACCTTCAAGACAGGCTGGAATACTGTTGTATACTGACAGCCACCTTCAAGACAGGCTGGAATCTGTTGTATACTGACAGCCACCTTCAAGGCAGGCTGGAATACTGTTGTATACTGACAGCCACCTTCAAGGCAGGCTGGAATACTGTTGTATACTGACAGCCACCTTCAAGGCAGGCTGGAATACTGTTGTATACTGACAGCCACCTTCAAGACAGGCTGGAATCTGTTGTATACTGACAGCCACCTTCAAGGCAGGCTGGAATCTGTTGTATACTGACAGCCACCTTCAAGGCAGGCTGGAATACTGTTGTATACTGACAGCCACCTTCAAGAGAGGCTGGAATCTGTTGTACACTGACAGCCACCTTCAAGACAGGCTGGAATCTGTTGTATACTGACAGCCACCTTCAAGGCAGGCTGGAATCTGTTGTATACTGACAGCCACCTTCAAGGCAGGCTGGAATCTGTTGTATACTGACAGCCACCTTCAAGACAGGCTGGAATACTGTTGTATACTGACAGCCACCTTCAAGGCAGACTGGAATCTGTTGTATACTGACAGCCACCTTCAAGACAGGCTGGAATACTGCTGTATACTGATGACCACCTTCAAGGCAGGCTGGAATACTGCTGTATACTGACTACAAGGCAGGCTGGAATACTGCTGTATACCGATGACCACCTTCAAGGCAGGCTGGTATACTGCTGTATACCGACGACTACCTTTAAGGTAGGCTGGTATACTGCTGTATACTGACGACTACCTTTAAGGTAGGCTGGTATACTGCTGTATACTGACGGTTACCTTCAAGGCAGGCTGGTATACTGCTGTATACTGACGGTTACCTTCAAGGCAGGCTGGTATACTGCTGTATACTGACTACCTTCAAGGCAGGCTGGTATACTGCTGTATACTGACGGTTACCTTCAAGGCAGGCTGGTATACTGCTGTATACTAACGGTTACCTTCAAGGCAGGCTGGTATACTGCTGTATACTGACGGTTACCTTCAAGGCAGGCTGGTATACTGCTGTATACTAACGGTTACCTTCAAGGCAGGCTGGTATACTGCTGTATACTGACTACCTTCAAGGCAGGCTGGTATACTGTTGTATACTAACAGCCACCTTCAAGGCAGGCTGGAATACTGTTGTATACTGACAGCCACCCTCAAGGCAGGCTGGAATACTGTTGTATACTGACAGCCACCTTCAAGGCAGGCTGGAATACTGCTGTATACTGACAGCCACCTTCAAGGCAGGCTGGAATACTGCTGTATACTGACAGCCACCTTCAAGGCAGGCTGGAATACTGCTGTATACTGACAGCCACCTTCAAGGCAGGCTGGAATACTGTTGTATACTGACAGCCACCCTCAAGGCAGGCTGGAATACTGTTGTATACTGACAGCCACCCTCAAGGCAGGCTGGAATACTGTTGTATACTGACAGCCACCTTCAAGGCAAGCTGAAATACTGTTGTATACTGACAGCCACCTTCAAGGCAAGCTGGAATACTGCTGTATACTGACAGCCACCTTCAAGGCAAGCTGGAATACTGCTGTATACTGACAGCCACCTTCAAGGCAGGCTGGAATACTGCTGTATACTGACAGCCACCTTGAATGCAGGCTGGAATACTGCTGTATACTGACAGCCACCTTCAAGACAGGCTGGAATACTTTTGTATACTGACAGCCAACCTCAAGGCAGGCTGGAATACTGTTGTATACTGACAGCCACCCTCAAGGCAGGCTGGAATACTGTTGTATACTGACAGCCACCTTCATGGCAAGCTGGAATACTGTTGTATGCTGACAGCCACCTTCAAGGCAGGCTGGAATACTGCTGTATACTGACAGTCACCTTCAAGGTAGGCTGGAATACTGCTGTATACTGACAGCCACCTTCAAGGCAGGCTGGAATACTGTTGTATACTGACAGCCACCTTCAAGGCAGGCTGGAATACTGTTGTATACTGACAGCCACCTTCAAGGCAGGCTGGAATACTGTTGTATACTGACAGCCACCTTCAAGGCAGGCTGGAATACTGTTGTATACTGACAGTCACCTTCAAGGCAGTCTGGAATACTGTTGTATACTGACAGTCACCTTCAAGGCAGGCTGGAATACTGTTGTATACTGACAGACCACCTTCAAGGCAGGTTGGAATACTGTTGTATACTGACAGACACCTTCAAGGCAGGCTGGAATACTGTTGTATACTGACAGCCACCTTCAAGGCAGGCTGGAATACTGTTGTATACTGACAGCCACCTTCAAGGCAGGCTGGAATACTGTTGTATACTGACAGCCACCTTCAAGGCAGGCTGGAATACTGTTGTATACTGACAGCCACCTTCAAGGCAGGCTGGAATACTGTTGTATACCGACAGCCACCTTCAAGGCAGGCTGGAATACTGTTGTATACTGACAGCCACCTTCAAGGCAGGCTGGAATACTGTTGTATACTGACAGACACCTTCAAGGCAGGCTGGAATACTGTTGTATACTGACAGACACCTTCAAGGCAGGCTGGAATACTGTTGTATACCGACAGCCACCTTCAAGGCAGGCTGGAATACTGTTGTATACTGACAGCCACCTTCAAGGCAGGCTGGAATACTGTTGTATACTGACAGTCACCTTCAAGGCAGGCTGGAATAATGTTGTATACTGACAGTCACCTTCAAGGCAGGCTGGAATACTGTTGTATACTGACAGTCACCTTCAAGGCAGGCTGGAATACTGTTGTATACTGACAGTCACCTTCAAGGCAGGCTGGAATACTGTTGTATACTGACAGTCACCTTCAAGGCAGGCTGGAATACTGTTGTATACTGACAGTCACCTTCAAGGCAGGCTGGAATACTGTTGTATACTGACAGTCACCTTCAAGGCAGGCTGGAATACTGTTGTATACTGACAGTCACCTTCAAGGCAGGCTGGAATACTGTTGTATACTGACAGCCACCTTCAAGGCAGGCTGGAATACTGTTGTATACTGACAGCCACCTTCAAGGCAGGCTGGAATACTGTTGTATACTGACAGCCACCTTCAAGGCAGGCTGGAATACTGTTGTATACTGACAGCCACCTTCAAGGCAGGCTGGAATACTGTTGTATACTGACAGCCACCTTCAAGGCAGGCTGGAATACTGTTGTATACTGACAGCCACCTTCAAGGCAGGCTGGAATACTGTTGTATACTGACAGCCACCTTCAAGGCAGGCTAGATTGCTGATATGGAGAACATACAGTTAATTTACACTGCTCGTATGCACTCACTCAAACATCTGAACTACTGGTAACACTTCAAGCCCCTTCAACTCTATTCCTCGGAACGTAGGCGAGGAAGACACATCATAATTTACACCTGGGGAATCTTGGAGGGACTGGTTCCAAACCTGAACAGTGAAAACAATCAGGTAATCACTTGAATCCTTCGGGTATCCTTCAGGTATCCTTCATTAGTAGGTATGACAGTAAGAGTGGTGGGTGGCACCCATCTATTCCTGAGTGGCACCCATCTTTTCCTGGGTGGCACCCATCTTTTCCTGGGTGGGTGGCGCCTGTCTATTCCTGGGTGGCACCCATCTTTTCCTGGGTGGCACCCATCTTTTCCTGGGTGGGTGGCGCCTATCTATTCCTGGGTGGCACCCATCTATTCCTGAGTGGCACCCATCTTTTCCTGGGTGGGTGGCGCCTATCTATTCCTGGGTGGCACCCATCTATTCCTGAGTGGCACCCATCTTTTCCTGGGTGGGTGGCGCCTATCTATTCCTGGGTGGCACCCATCTTTTCCTGGGTGGGTGGCGCCTATCTATTCCTGAGTGGCACCCATCTTTTCCTGGGTGGGTGGCGCCTATCTATTCCTGGGTGGCACCCATCTTTTCCTGGGTGGGTGGCGCCTATCTATTCCTGGGTGGCACCCATCTTTTCCTGGGTGGGTGGCACTCATCAGTGAGCGTGTGGGTGGCACTGGGTAGGGATGGATGATAGATGGTGCCTGGGTCGTTAATCAATAAGTCCATCTTAAAGAATTTCACGTTTTTTTTTCGCCCCTAAACCCCATTACTCTGCTTTTCCACCCGTTCCCCATCACCCACTCCTTCCCCATCACCCACCCATTCCCCATCACCCACTCCTCCCCCAACACCCACCTATTCCCCATCACCCACTCTTTTCCCATCACCCACCCATTTCCTATCACCCACCCATTCCCCATCACCCACTCGTGCCCCATCACCCACCCATTTCCCATCACCCACCCATTCCCCATCGCCCATTCCTGTCCCATCACCTACCCATTTCCCATCACCCACTCCTGCCCCATCACCCACCCATTTCCCATCACCCACCCATTCCCCATCACCCACTCCTGCCCCCTCACCCACCCATTCCCCATCACCCACTCCTTCCCCATCACCCATCCATTCTCCACCACCCACCCATTCCCCATCACCCACTCCTTCCCCATCACCCATCCATTTCCCATCACCTACCCATTCCACATCACCCACTCATTCCCCATCACCCACTCTTTCCCCATCACCCACCCATTCCCCATCACCCACTCCTGCCCCATCACCCACCCATTCCCCATCACCACCTGGGAAAGTGGGGAGATGGATCTTCAACTTCCTAACAAATCGAACACAAAGAGTAGTGGTCAACAGAGTTAAATCGGAGGCTGCCATAGTGAAGAGCTCTGTTCCACAAGGCACAGTACTCGCCCCCATCTTATTCCTTATCCTCATATCAGACATAAACAGAGATATACACCACAGCACCGTATCATCCTTTGCGGATGATACTAGGATCTGCATGAGGCTGTCATCTGCTGAGGACGCGGTTAACCTCCAAGAAGATATAAACAAAGTTTTCCAGTGGGCAACGGTAAACAATATGATGTTCAATGAGGACAAATTCCAACTACTCCGTTATGGAAAACTGGAGGAGATAATAACTAGAACAGAGTATACTACTGACTCCGGCCATACAATAGAGCGGAAAAATAATGTAAGGGACCTGGGAGTAGTAATGTCTGAGGATTTCACTTTCAAGGATCACAACAGTGCCACGATCGCACGTGCAAAGAAAATAATAGGATGGATAATGAGAACTTTCAAAACGAGAGATGAAAAGCCAATGATGATCCTTTTCAAATCACTTGTTCTCTCTAGGCTGGAATACTGCTGTACATTAACATCTCCATTCAAAGCAGGTGAAATCGCAGATCTAGAGAGTGTACAGAGATCCTTTACTGCACGTATAAGTTCTGTCAAGCACCTTAACTACTGGGAACGCTTGGAAGCACTTGACTTGTACTCGTTGGAACGCAGGAGGGAGAGATATATCATAATCTACACTTGGAAAATCCTGGAAGGTATGGTCCCAAATCTGCACACAGAAATCACTCCCTACGAAAGTAAAAGACTGGGCAGGCGATGCAAAATGCCCCCAATAAAAAGTAGGGGCGCCATTGGTACACTAAAGGAAAACACCATAAGTGTCCGGGGCCCAAAACTGTTCACCAGCCTCCCATCAAGCATTAGGGGAATTGCCAATAAACCCCTGGCTGCCTTGAAGAGAGAGCTGGACAGATACCTAAAGTCAGTGCCGGATCAGCCGGGCTGTGGCTCGTACGTTGGACTGCATGCAGCTAGCAGTAACAGCCTAGTTGATCAGGCCCTGATCCATCAGGAGGTCTGGTCATGGACCGGGCCGCGGGGGCGTTGATCCCCGGAATAATCTCCAGGTAACCTCAAGGTAACCATCACCTACTCCTTTCCGATCACCCACCCATTTCCCATCACCCACCCATTCTCCACCATCCACCCATTCCCATCACCCACTCCTTCCCCATCACCCACCCATTTTCCATCACCCACCCATTTCCCATCGCCCATCCATTCCCATCACCCACTCCTACCCATCACCCACCCATTTCCCATCACCCACCCATTCCCCATCACCCATCCATTCCCCATCATCCTTCCATTCCCTATCACCCACTCCTGCCCCATCACCTATCTACCATTATCTATCCCTACGCACCTTTCCCTCGTCACTACATTTCGATCACTTCGTAGTTTTCTTTTTTACGGTACTCCTATCTTAGGTCCCTGTTGTCCTCTTCCTCCTCCTCTTCATCCTCCTCTTCCTCCTCCTGATCCTCCGCTTCCTCCTCCTCCTCCCTAAATCACAGATAATTCATAAATCCCCTAGACGTCGAAGTTGTATTTTGCTTGGCACTGAGGACACTCAGGTGCCTACCACACTGAGGACACTCAGGTGCCTACCACGCTGAGGACACTCAGGTGCCTACCACACTGAGGACACTCAGGTGCCTACCACACTGAGGACACTCAGGTGCCTATCACACTGAGGACACTCAGGTGCCTCTCACACTGAGGACACTCAGGTGCCTACCACACTGAGAACACTCAGGTGCCTATCACACTGAGGACACTCAGGTGCCTACCACACTGAGGACACTCAGGTGCCTACCACACTGAGGACACTCAGGTGCCTACCACACTGAGGACACTCAGGTGCCTACCACACTGAGGACACTCAGGTGCCTACCACACTGAGGACACTCAGGTGCCTATCACACTGAGGACACTCAGGTGCCTACCACACTGAGAACACTCAGGTGCCTACCACACTGAGGACACTCAGGTGCCTACCACACTGAGGACACTCAGGTGCCTACCACACTGAGGACACTCAGGCGCCTACCACACTGAGGACACTCAGGTGCCTACCACACTGAGGACACTCAGGTGCCTACCACACTGAGGACACTCAGGTGCCTACCACACTGAGGACACTCAGGTGCCTACCACACTGAGGACACTCAGGTGCCTACCACACTGAGGACACTCAGGTGCCTACCACACTGAGGACACTCAGGTGCCTACCACAATGAGGACACTCAGGTGCCTACCACACTGAGAACACTCAGGTGCCTACCACACTGAGGACGCTCAGGTGCCTACCACACTGATTACACTCAGGCGCCTACCACACTGAGGACGCTCAGGTGCCTACCACACTGAGGACACTCAGGTGCCTACCACACTGAGGACACTCAGGTGCCTACCACACTGAGGACAATCAAGTGCCTACCACACTGAGGACACTCAGGTGCCTACCACACTGAGGATACTCAGGTGCCTACCACACTGAGAACGCTCAGGTGCCTACCACACTGAGGACGCTCAGGTGCCTACCACACTGAGGACACTCAGGTGCCTAAAACACTGAGGACACTCAGGTGCCTACCACACTGAGAACGCTCAGGTGCCTACCACATTGAGGACACTCAGGTGCCTACCACACTGAGGACACTCAGGTGCCTACCACACTGAGGACACTCAGGTGCCTACCACACTGAGGACACTCTGGTGCCTACCACACTGAGGACACTCTGGTGCCTATCACACTGAGAACAATCAGGTGCCTACCACACTGAGGACGCTCAGGTGCCTACCACACTGAGGACACTCAGGTGCCTACCACACTGAGGACACTCAGGTGCCTACCACACTGAGGACACTCAGGTGCCTACCACACTGAGGACACTCAGGTGCCTGCCACAATGAGGACACTCAGGTGCCTACCACACTGAGAACACTCAGGTGCCTACCACACTGAGGACGCTCAGGTGCCTTCCACACTGAGGACACTCAGGTGCCTACCACACTGAGGACACTCAGGTGCCTACCACACTGAGGACACTCAGGTGCTTACCACACTGAGGACACTCAGGTCCCTACCACACTGAGGACACTCAGGTGCCTACCACACTGAGGACACTCAGGTGCCTACCACACTGAGGACACTCAGGTGCCTACCACACTGAGGACACTCAGGTACCTACCACACTGAGGACACTCAGGTGCCTACCTCACTGAGGACACTCAGGTGCCTACCACACTGAGGACACTCAGGTGCCTACAACACTGAGGACACTCAGGTGCCTACCACACTGAGGACACTCAGGTGCCTACAACAATGGGGACACTCAGGTGCCTACCACACTGAGGACACTCAGGTGCCTACCACACTGAGGACACTCCAGTGCCTACCACACTGAGGACCCTCAGGTGCCTACCACACGGAGGACACTCAGGTGCCTACCACACTGAGGACACTCGGGTGCCTACCACACTGAGGACACTCAGGTGCCTACCACACTGAGGACACCTCAATATCTTCATTAACTCCTCTGTTGTGGAGCTACATCAGTAACTTCACCGGAGTCAGTATACAAAATACTGCAGTCTTCAGTATAGTCTACTACCTCAGATACCTTTAGGAAAAATGGTTAATCATCTCGTAAGGCCAGAACGCTCCTTTGTTTCAAGGTAGGTTAGAACTGCATTTGTTGATTTCCATCAATTGACCAATTAAGGTTAGTGTGATGGGTCCATTACCAGACGCTAGGGATCTGTCTCCCGCTCTGCGAATGGGTATCACATATTTTCGGTTTTTCATTAATCCGGTTCGATACCTGTTTGTAGTGATCTGTTGGAGAGATTAGTTAATAGTTTAAGATTTGGTCCTGAAACCTCTGAAAACAGCTCATCAAGACCCGGGGATTTATTGGGTTTCAGTTTGTCTAGCTGTCACTAGTGGCCCTGAAAGACTGAAGTCGTTCAGGAAAAAGCCTTGCTAGATTATTCCATAAAATAATAAATTGGCAGATTGTCACAACACGCTACAGAAGAGGCTATCTCAAGGTATCGAATGGAAACAAAATCTAGGAATGACTTATGTAACAGCGACCATAAGGTACCTGCATGTTGCAGTAGTTGCGTCAACCATGTCCTAGTTACAACGCGCCGGCGTTGAAAATTTGAGGTTGATCGATCGAGGCATTCCCGAGGTATAAACGAGAAAAAGGAATTGGACGAAGGGAAAGAAATCAGGCATCCAATTTAAGTTTTTTTTCGAGGATACTTAAGAGATTCTCTCTCTCGCTCTCTTTCTCTCTCTCTCCTCTCTTTCGCCACACACTTCTTTATACACATTGTGTTTATTTTGTTTCTTCCCGTCACAAGGGTCCACCAGAAGAAGACATAATTGACGCAAAAACTTAATGGCCAGATGAGTTCATTTCCTTATTGTGAGTGACGGAGAGAGACCACGGCTTCGGGACCCCGGGGTTGGGGGGCCCCGATTGATTGAGGGTCCCCGGGGTTGGGGACGCTAGGGTTGGGGACCAGTTAGTCCCACAATAAACCCCATCTTTCAGTTATACCCTGTTTTGTTCCCCCACTGGATGTAGTGATGTGTTGGCATCGAGAGGTGGAGACAGTGATGAATGTTGCAGACCACGAGAGTCATTAAGAGATTCACTTTGTTTACAGTTTGATCAACGACTGATGCGCTACACAGAACTGTGACTTCATATACAGATAGACAGTATAATAACCTTTGTGATATGGCAAGATGTCTTATTCTCGAAGATAAGATAACAAGACGGACATAGGCGGTATAATAACTTATGTAGTATGGCAAGATACCTTCTTCTTGAAGTTGGTCTAGTTAGTCAAGCTGGGCAGGGACTTGGCCGCGGGGGGCGCTGACCCCCTGGAATAGCCTCCATGTAGACATATCAGATAAAGCAATTGTAGATATAAATCCAGATGTACTCTTGTTAACTATTTTGGGGTCTAGTTTCTAGGCCTTTTGTGTATCCCTTTGTTCTTGTGGTATCCTCTACGAGTCTACGGGATGAATGTGGGGCGCACAAACTAGCTACTACCCTCTACAGGATGGATATGAGGTACACAATAAATTAGCCACTTCGATGGCATCCTTTAAATCCATCTACATGGCCACCACTCACTACCACCATCTACATGGCCACCACTCACTACCACCATCTACATGGCCACCACTCTACCACCATCTACATGGCCACCACTCACTACCACCATCTACATGGCCACCACTCACTACCACCATCTACATGGCCACCACTCACTACCACCATCTACATGGCCACCACTCACTGCCACCAACTACATGGCCACCACTCACTGTCACCAATTACATGGCCACCACTCACTACCACCATCTACATGGCCACCACTCACTGTCACCATCTACTCGACTACCACTTACTACCACCATCTACATGGCCACCACTCACTGTCACCATCTACACGACAACCACTCACTACCACCATCTACACGACTACCACTCCCTACCACCATCTACACGACTACCATTCACTACCACCATCTACACGACTACCACTCCCTACCACCATCTACACGACTACCACTCCCTACCACCATCTACACGACTACCACCCTCTACACGACTACCACTCCCTACCACCATCTACACGACTACCATTCACTACCACCATCTACACGACTACCACTCCCTACCACCATCTACACGACTACCACTCCCTACCACCATCTACACGACTACCACTCACTACCACCATCTACACGACTACCACTCCCTACCACCATCTACACGACTACCACTCCCTACCACCATCAGATACCAATCTCTTGCCCTTAAATCTGTTTACATGAGGCGATGCTCTATACAATTAAGTGACGTTTAATGTGACAAGAGAAAGAGACGATATAAACATCAACAAGCACATACAAACAACTTTCTCTCTCTCCTTTACGTCTTCACGGATCAGCATCCGTGAGTGATCGTAAGGATGTTTACGTTGCTCGTATATAAACACTGAGTATCTTTGAATGTTGATTCATCTCTGGTTAAAACATCTTCGTGGAAACACTGACGATTGTTATTGTTTTAAAACGATTGTTTTGATGCTTTCAACCAATGGGCTTTGAGTTTGTTGTGTTGTTATTGAGTTTGTTGTGTTGTGATTGAGTTTGTTGTGTTGTGATTGAGTTTGTGTTGTGATTGAGTTTGTTGTGTTGTTATTGAGTTTGTTGTGTTGTGATTGAGTTTGTGTTGTGATTGAGTTTGTTGTGTTGTTATTGAGTTTGTTGTGTTGTGATTGAGTTTGTGTTGTGATTGAGTTTGTTGTGTTGTTATTGAGTTTGTTGTGTTGTTATTGAGTTTGTTGTGTTGTGATTGAGTTTGTTGTGTTGTTATTGAGTTTGTTGTGTTGTTATTGAGTTTGTTGTGTTGTTATTGAGTTTGCTGTGTTGTTATTGAGTTTGTTGTGTTGTTATTGAGTTTGTTGTGTTGTGATTGAGTTTGTTGTGTTGTTACTGAGTTTGTTGTGTTGTTATTGAGTTTGTTGTGTTGTTACTGAGTTGTGTTGTTATTGAGTTTGTTGTGTTGTTATTGAGTTTGTTGTGTTGTTATTGAGTTTGTTGTGTTGTGATTGAGTTTGTTGTGTTGTTATTGAGTTTGTTGTGTTGTGATTGTTTGATTGTGATTGAGTTTGTTGTGTTGTTATTGAGTTTGTTGTGTTGTGATTGAGTTTGTTGTGTTGTGATTGAGTTTGTTGTGTTGTTATTGAGTTTGCTGTGTTGTGATTGAGTTTGTTGTGTTGTGATTGAGTTTGTTGTGTTGTGATTGAGTTTGTGTTGTTATTGAGTTTGTTGTGTTGTGATTGAGCTTGTGTTGTTATTGAGTTTGTTGTGTTGTGATTGAGTTTGTTGTGTTGTTACTGAGTTTGTTGTGTTGTTATTGAGTTTGTTTGTTGTGTTGTTATTGAGTTTGTTGTGTTGTTACTGAGTTGTGTTGTTATTGAGTTTGTTGTTATTGAGTTTGTTGTGTTGTTATTGAGTTTGTTGTGTTGTTACTGAGTTGTGTTGTTATTGAGTTTGTTGTGTTGTTATTGAGTTTGTTGTGTTGTTATTGAGTTTGTTGTGTTGTTATTGAGTTGTGTTGTGATTGAGTTTGTTGTGTTGTTATTGAGTTGTGTTGTGATTGAGTTTGTTGTGTTGTTATTGAGTTTGCTGTGTTGTGATTGAGTTTGTTGTGTTGTTACTGAGTTTGTTGTGTTGTTATTGAGATTGTTGTGTTGTTATTGAGTTTGTTGTGTTGTTATTGAGTTTGTTGTATTGTTATTGAGTTGTGTTGTGTTGTTATTGAGTTGTGTTGTGATTGAGTTTGTTGTGTTATTATTGAGTTTGTTGTGTTGTTATTGAGTTTGCTGTGTTGTGATTGAGTTTGTTGTGTTGTTATTGAGTTTGTTGTGTTGTTATTGAGTTTGTTGTGTTGTGATTGAGTTTGTTGTGTTGTTATTGAGTTTGTTGTGTTGTTATTGAGTTTGCTGTGTTGCGATTGAGTTTGTTGTGTTGTTATTGAGGTTGTCGTGTTGTTATTGAGTTTGTTGTGTTGTTACTGAGTTTGTTGTGTTGTTATTGAGTTTGATGTGTTGTTACTGAGTTTGTTGTGTTGTTATTGAGTTTGTTGTGCTGTTATTGAGTTTGTTGTGCTGTTACTGAGTTTGTTGTGTTGTTACTGAGTTTGTTGTGTTGTTACTGAGTATGTTGTATTGTTATTGAGTTTGTTGTGATTGAGTTTATGTTGTGTTGTTACTGAGTTTGTTGTGTTGTTATTGAGTTGTGTTGTGATTGAGTTTGTTACTGTTATTGAGTTTGTTGTATTGTGATTGAGTTTGTTGTGTTGATATTGAGTTGGTTGTGTTGTTACTGAGTTTGTTGTGTTTTTATTGAGTTTGTTGTGTTGCTACTGAGTTTGTTGTGTTGTTATTGAGTTTGTTGTGATTGAGTTTGCTGTGTTGTTATTGAGTTTGTTGTGTTGATATTGAATTGGTTGTGTTGTTACTGAATTTGTTGTGTTGTTACTGAGTTTCTTGTGTTTTTATTGAGTTTGTTGTGTTGTTACTGAATTTGTTGTGTTGTTACTGAATTTGTTGTGTTGTTACTGAATTTGTTGTGTTGTTACTGAATTTGTTGTGTTTTTACTGAATTTGTTGTGTTGTTACTGAATTTGTTGTGATTTTACTGAATTTGTTGTGTTTTTACTGAATTTGTTGTGTTGTTACTGAATTTGTTGTGTTGTTACTGAATTTGTTGTGTTTTTACTGAATTTGTTGTGTTGTTACTGAATTTGTTGTGTTTTTACTGAATTTGTTGTGTTGTTACTGAGTTTGTTATTATTACCGAGTTTGTTAATATTGAGTTTGCTGTGTTGTTCGTATAGGGCAGCGCTAAACCCGTAGGAGTCGTACAGCACATGGACGGGGAATGGAAGGAAATTGTGTGTTAAGATAAGATAAGATAAGATTTCGTTCGGATTTTTAACCCCGGAGGGTTAGCCACCCAGGATAACCCAAGAAAGTCAGTGCGTCATCGAGGACTGTCTAACTTATTTCCATTGTGGTCCTTAATCTTGTCCCCAGGATGCACCCACCAGTCGACTAACACCAGGTACCTATGTTGCTGCTAGGTGAACAGGACAACAGGTGTAAGGAAACGTGTCGAAATGTTTCCACCCGCCGGGAATCGAACCCGGGCCCTCCGTGTGTGAAGCGGGAGCTTTAGCCACCAGGCCACCGGGCCACCTAATGTTAATGAGAGTGTGTTTACCCGTACCTTTGATGTACCTTTGGTGGGTTTCCAGAGTCTTTCTACTCCTGGAGCCCGGCCATGTGCCAAGCTCCGGGAGTAGTGGTCCACTAGGCTGTTGCTGTTAGTGGCCCGCTGGTCCACATATCCATCACAGCCTGGTTGATCTGTCACCTGGCGGGGCTCTCTTGTGTCCAATAGGAGATGAAGATACTTAGGACGAAGAGGAGAAGGAAGAGAATAATTAGGAAGAAGGGAATTAGAAAGAGGGAGGAGGAGGAGGAGTAATGATAATTATTGTGAGGAGTGATGAGGATAGTGTTTGAGTGCAAGAAGGTTATTTGTCCACTCCTCTCGTTATGCCTCTCTTACTCTTAACCTTGTGAGGTAGTTCCCATTCTCTCCCTTTTCGTATTCCTTCCTCTTTCCCATTCCCTCCCTCTCCCATTCCCTTCTCTTCCCTATTCCTTACATGTTAAGCCATCTCTTTTGCACCTCAACTTTTCCACCTTTCTCGTCTAACCCCCCCATCACCACACCCACAACCCCCTCCCCTTACCCCTACCCTTACCCCCTCCCCAGTAACCCCTTCCATCACCTCCCCTAACCCACTACCCATCACCACCCACTCCCCATACTCCCACCCCTATCACCATCCCTTCTTCTTACCCACACTCCCATCACCACCCCCTCTCCTCAGTCACAAGACTAAGCGTTACCTTCTAATAAATCATCTTATTTCTTTGCAGGTGAGGTAGGCCTAGGCTGGCCTAGTGGCTCAGTGCCACCCGTCATAGCAGCTCCTCAGGTAGGTACTTAACACTTGTGGGGGAGCTCCAAACACTTGTGGGTCATGGAGTGCCGGGGGGGTTTGGTAAGGGTCGGTGTTGCGTCTGAGGAAGAGGCAGGTTCGAATCCTGCTGACTGTGATCTCTCTCTCTCTCTCTCTCTCTCTCTCTCTCTCTCTCTCTCTCTCTCTCTCTCTCTCTCTCTCTCTCACTCTCTCTTCTCTCTCTCTCTCTCCTCTCCTCTCCTCCTCTCTCTCTCTCTCACTCTCTCTCTCTCTCTCTCTCTCTCTCTCTCCTCCCCTCTCTCTCTCTCTCTCTCCTCTCTCTCTCTCTCTCTCTCTCTCTCTCTCTCTCTCTCTCTCTCTCTCTGTCTGTCTCTCTCACTCTCTCTCTCTCTCTCTCTCTCTCTCTCTCTCTCTCTCTCTCTCTCTCTCTCTCTCTCTCTCTCTCTCTCTCTCTCTCTCTCTCTCTCTCTCTCTCTCTCTCTCTCTCTCTCTCTCTCTCTCTGAGACTGTTATTGATTAGATACTACTTGTCCGTGGTCACAATAATATGCTGAGTATAATGAAATTAGATCTAAGGTACCCACACCATCATGTGTCTTCAGATCACGGTACAACACCTAGTTCTGCTGGGTGCGTGATTCTTGTAGGATTGGGTGGTACTGTGGGTTAGAGCGCCAGGTGATTTTCGCTCACCATGAGGCGGGCCAAAACGACATGGGTTCGAGTCCTCGTCTAGTCGCAGTGTTGTTATATATGTATATCTGTTTATTCATATATATACAAATATAGATTCACACACGCACGCGCGCACACACACACACACACACACACACACACACACACACACACACACACAAACACACACACACACACACACACACACACACACACACAACACACACACAAACACCACACACACACACACACACACACACACAACACACACACACACACACACACAAAACACACACACACACACACACACACACACACACACACACACACACACACACACACACACACACACACACACACACATACCACACACACAAACACACACACAATCACACACACAAACACACACACACACACACACACACACACACACACACCACACACATACACACACACACACACACACACCCACAACACACACACACACACACACCACACACACACACACACACACACACACACACACACACACACACACACACACACAACACACACACATCACACCCACACAATACATCACACACACACATTCACACACACCCACTAGCCAGACCCAGCTCTATTTCAGTATCTCCCATCCGATTCCATCTATCCCAGCCTAGGCAGGGAAAGGCCCGATGAATGCGACAGTCCTCATGTGAGACAGAAGCACAGATCCTTCATGGTGGAAGGGAGAGAAGGTCCCTCATGGTGGAGGGGAGGATAGGTCCTTCATGGGAGAGGGGAGGATAGGTCTTCATGGTGGAGGAGAGGACAGGTCCTTCATGGTGGAGAGGGAAGGTCCTTCATGGTGGGAGGAGGTAGGTCCTTCATGGTGGAAGGAGGAGATAGGTCCTTCACAGGAAGGGGAGGATAGTCCCATGGTGGGGAGAGGAGGATAGTCCTTCATGGTGGAGAGGGGAGGATAGTCCTTCATGGTGGAAGGGAGAGGATAGTCCTCATGGTGGGGAGAGGGAGGAAGGTCCTTCATGGTGAGGGAAAGGGAGGACAGTCACTCATGAGTGGGAAGGAGGGGAGGATAGGTCCTTCATGGTGCGGGAGGAGGAGGACAGGTCCTTCATGGTGGAGGAGGAGGATAGTCCTCATGGTGGGAAGGGAGGAGGATAGGTCCCATGGTGGGGAGGGGAGGATAGGTCCTTCATGGTGGGAGAGAGGAAGAGTCCTTCATGAGTGGAGGAGAGAGGAAGTCCTTCATGGTGGGGAGAGAGGAGAACAGGTCCTTCCATGGTGGGGAGGAGAGGAGGATAGGTCCCATGGTGGGGAGGAGGGAGATAGTCCTTCATGGTGGAGGAGGAGGATAGTCCTTCATGGTTGGGAGGAGAGGATAGTCCTTCATGAGTGGGGAGAGGGGAGATAGGTCCTCACATGGAGGAGGAGGATAGGTCCTCATGGTGGAGAGAGGAGATAGTCCTTATGGTGGGAGTGAGAGGATGATTGGTCCTTCATGGTGGGAGGAGAGGAGATAGGTCCTTCAGGTGGGGAGGAGAGGAGAATAGTGTCCTTCATGGTGGAGTGAGAGATAGGTCCTCTGAGTCGGGGAGGGAGGATAGTCCTTCCATGGTGGGGAGGGAGAGGGAGAAGGTCCTTCATGGTGGGGAGGGAGGGGAGGATAGGTCCTTCATGGTGGGGAGGGAGAGGAGGATAGGTCCTTCATGGTGGGGAGGGAGAGGAGGATAGGTCCTTCATGGTGGGGAGGGAGAGGAGGATAGGTCCTTCATGGTGGGGAGGGAGAGGAGGATAGGTCCTTCATGGTGGGGAGGGAGGGGAGGATAGGTCTCTTCATGGTGGGAGGAGAGGAGATAGTCCTTAATGGTGGGGAGGGAGAGGAGGATAGGTCCTTCATGGTGGGGAGGGAGAGGAGGATAGGTCCTTCATGGTGGGGAGGGAGAGGAGAATAGGTCCTTCATGGTGGGAGGAGGAGGAAGGTCCTTCATGGTGGGAGGGAGAGGAGGATGGGTCCTCAGGGGAGGAGAGGAGGATAGGTCTTCATGTGGGAGGAGAGGAGAGGATCCTTCATGGGGAGGGGAGGGAGAAGGTCCTATGGTGGGAGGAGAGGAGGATGGTCCTCATGGTGGGAGGAGAGGAGGAGGTCTTCAGTGGGAGGAGGAGAATAGGTCCAATGGTGGGGAGGAGAGGAGATGGTCCTCATGTGGGAGGGAGAGGATAGTCTCATGGGGGAGGAGGAGAGGATAGGTCCTCATGGGGGGAGGAGGAGGATAGGTCTCATGGTGGGAGGGAGGAGGAAGGTCCTCATGGGGAGGAGAGGAGGATAGGTCTTCAGGTGGGGAGGGAGAGGAGGATGGTCCATGGGGGGAGGGAGAGGAGGAAGGTCCTTCATGTGGGAGGGAGAGGAGAAGGTCCTATGGTGGGAGGGAGGAGGATGGTCTCATGGTGGGGAGGGAGAGGAGGATGGTCCTCATGGATGGGGAGGAGAAGGAGGATAGGTCCTTCATGGTGGGAGGAGGGGAGGATAGGGTCTCATGGTAGGGGAGGGGAGGAGGATAGGTCCTTCATGGGAGGAGGAGGAGGATAGGCCTTCATGGTGGGGAGGAGGAGGAAGGTCCTTCATGGGGGGAGGAGGAGGATAGGTCTCATGGTTGGGAGGAGAGGATGGTCCAGGGGGGAGGAGGGAGGAGGTTCTTCATGGTGGGAGGGTGGGGAGATAGGTCTAATGGTGGGGAGGGAGGGAGGATAGCCTCATGAGTGGGGAGGAGAGAGGAAGGTCCTTATGGGGGAGGGAGGGAGGATGGTCCTCATGGGGGGAGGAGAGGAGGATAGGTCATGGTGGGGAGGGAGAGGAGGATAGGTCCTTCATGGTGGGGAGGGAGAGGAGGATAGGTCCATGGTGGGAGGGAGGGGAGGATGGAGGTCCTCATGGGGGGGGGAGAGGAGGATAGGGTCCTTCATGGTGGGGAGGGAGGGAGGATAGGTCCATCATGGTGGGGAGGGAGGAGGATAGGTCCTCATGGTGGGGAGGGGAAGAGGATAGGGTCCTCATGGATGGGGAGGGAGAGAGGATAGGCCTTATGGTGGGGAGGAGGGGAGGATAGGTCCATGGTGGAGGGAGAGGAGGATAGGTCTTCATGGTGGGGGAGGAGAGGATAGGGTCCTCATGGTGGGGAGGAGGGAGGAAGGTCCTCATGGTGGGAGGAGGAGGATAGGCCATGGTAGGGAGGGAGAGGAAGGATAGGTCCATGCAGGGGGAGGAAGGAGAGGTCTCATGGTGGGAGAGAAAGGAATCACTTGGAGGAGGGGGAAGGATGGAGGGAGGAAGGAAGGAAGGAAGGATGGAGGAGGGAAGGCTGAGGGAGAGGAAGGATGGAGGAGGGAGGAAGGATGGAGGAGGGAGGGAGAGGGAGGGAAGGATGGAGGGGGAAGGAAGGAAGGATGGAGGAGGAAGGAAGGATGGAGGAGGAAGGATGGAGGAGGAAGGATGGGAGGGAGGGAGGAGGAGGGAAGGATGGAGGTGGAAGGAAGGATGGAGGGAGGGAAGGAAGGAAGGAAGGAAGGATGGAGGGAGGGAAGGAAGGATGGAGGGAGGGAAGGAGGAAGGATGGATGGATGGAGGGAAGGAAGGAAGGATGGAGGGAGGGAAGGAAGGATAGAAGGATGGAGGTGGGAGGAAGGATGGAGGGAGGTAGGGAAGGGTGGAGGGAGGGAAGGAAGGAAGGATGGAGGGAGGGAAGGAAGGAAGGATGGAGGGAGGGAAGGAAGGAAGGATGGAGGGAGGGAAGGAAGGAAGGAAGGATGGAGGGAAGGTAGGAAGGAAGGATGGAGGGAGGGAAGGAAGGAAGGATGGAGGGAGGGAAGGAAGGATGGAGGGAGGGAAGGAAGGAAGGATGGAGGGAGGGAAGGAAGGATGGAGGGAGGGAGGGAAGGGTGGAGGGAGGGGGGAGGGAAGGTTCACACGGAGACATCTTCCAAATGACCACCTCATCATAGCTGTACTGCTGAGGTTCACTGAGATTCATTTTCCTAGTGGTGGTCACTATTATGCAGTGGGGAGGGGTGTCCCCCCACTCCCAGTGGAGGGGTGGAGGGAAGGAGAGACAGGTATGGAGGAGTCAGTCCTGCCTCCACAGGAGGGAGTAATATGGAGATGGAAAAAGGATAACGTGATGGAGCAGAGTAGAAGGTAGACAGAGACGACAGCAGCAGTAGCAACAGTAGCAGCAACAGTAGCAGCAACAGTATTAGCAACAGTAGCAGCAACAGTATTAGCAACAGTAGCAGCAGGTGAAATTCAAGGAGTGGAGACTGCACAGAGAACTTTCACTGCTCGTATGGACTCAGTCAAGCATGTAAATTACTGAGGACGTTTTAACCTCTTCGAATTGCACTCCCTGGAACGAAGGCGAGAAAGATACTTTATAAGCTACAACTCAAAAATTCTAGAGGGACTGGTCCCGTACCTGCACACACAAATGACTTTCTATGAAAGCTGACGGTTCAGAATACCCCCAATGAGAAGCAGGAGTAGAGTCAGTGTAAAGAGACCTAGACTCTTCATCACTCTCCCTTCTTACATAAGGGGGACACCAACAGACCCCTAGCTGCTTGCAAGAGAGAACTTGAAAAGTGTCCCAGGGTCAGTTCCTGATCAGCCGGGATGTGGTGTATACATTAGTCTGCTTGCGCCTATCAGTAACAGCCTGGTTGATTAAGCCATCCACTAGGCCTGGTCTGGCTATGAACCTCCCTAGGGGGACGTTAACCCCCGGGGACGTTAACACCCCCCCGTCCCCCGCATTTGACTGGAAGGAATCTTCAAGGAAGGACGCATTCGTACCTTCCTTCTTCCCCACCCCCCCCCGTCCCTTCCTGGCCATCACCAGGCCATCTTCCACATCAATCAACCCTCCACTCACACCACCATCACTACTACTCTAACAACCAATCACATTTTCACACTGCCTTTAGTTAGTGCAAATTGTCGCCTCTTTTGTGAGGGCAGCTGCATAACCGGCCTCCAGGCCTCGCACACACACCACCTACTCTAAGGTGGTGGCCACAATGCACCTGGGATGGCCACAATACACCTGGGATGGCCACACAAGGCTGTGTTTGATAGCAAGAAGTATAATCTACCACACCACTTGTATCCTCTGTGTCCCGACAATGGCGTACTGGCTGGCTGAGAGGGGACTGTATTGTGCTTGTGATTGTGGGCGTAGGGATGGAAGGGAGGGAAAAGAGGAGGGGAATGGAAAGGGAGAGAGGGAGAGGAGTGTGACGGAATTGAGGGAGCAGCATCTCATCTCCCCCCCTCCCTCAAATCACACACATCCATAGACGTAATGTTTTGGTTTGATGTGTCAATCTTCATTACAATGACCCACTTGTTAAGTGACCATTAATCTTATCTTTTCTCTCTCTCTCTCTCTCTCTCTCTCTCTCTCTCTCTCTCTCTCTCTCTCTCTCTCTCTCTCTCTCTCTCTCTCTCTCTCTCTCTCTCTCTCTCTCTCTCTCTCCCTCCATTTCTCGCCCTCTTTATCCTTCCCTCACTCTAACACACACACACTGCTTGCACCATTTCCTGTACTCCCATTTGTACAATAGAAATAATGTCTCGCAAGGGCCTGTTATATCTGCTAAGATTCCCTTGGATTACGACCCCAGCGGCCCAGTCTCAGAACAAACCTCCTAAACTGTAAAAGAAATATACCAAACCAGAATCCCGGCCGGGATTGAACCCGCGGTCAGAATCCCGGCCGGGGTATGGTTTGGTTGCAATCGTGTCATTACGATTTCGTGAGCCAAGAAATATACTGGTTGATGTCTGCCAACTCGATGATAGATATAGGTAATCGTAATAACTCTATAACAGAATACAATGTTGGAATTTGCCTCTAGTAACTTATATTCAAGGGAGGTAGTTAAGGGACTGGTCAGTAATATTCACACTGCTATAACAACTTGCTGGAGTAAGAGGTATGGGGGAGAGTATGGGTAGGAGAGCCATGGGTACAATAAGAGAACACTGTGTCAACATGAGTGGACCAAGGGTCTTTAATATGCTATCCGGAGGTCGTTTCGGGAAGGTCATCTCCCGGTCCTCGACTAAGCCTCTCGGTGGATCAGGGCCTGATCGGCCAGACTGTTACTGCTGGCCGCACGTAGTCCAATGTATAAGCCACAGCCCGGCTATAAAGATACGTTCCTAAAGTGAGTTCCTGGGCAGTCGGGCTGTGGTTCGTACGTTGGAATGCGTGCAACTAGCGGTAACAACCTGGCTAATCAGGCCTTGATTTACTGGGAGGCCTGGTCATGGACTAAGTTGCGGGTACGTTGACCCCCGCGACACCCCTCCAGGTAGGTAGGTGGGTAGACAATAAGAGAACACTATATCAGCATGCAACATGCATGGGCCCAGACTCTTCAGTCTGCTATCAGCAGATACCAGAAATATTGCTGGAATGAAGACAGTTTTCACGAGGATGCTGGACAAGCAGGCTGTGTGTGATAGCGTCCTGTGGGCAGCAGTACACCTAACAGGTGGCGAAGGAAACTCGCCTTGAGGTAGGGACCTTGTAAGTAGAAAAATTTTAAAACTAGTCAGAGGTATGTCACCTGGTATCGTGGTAGGTGGGTAGGGGGCGGGGTTCACCTTGGGTGAAGGTACCAGTGCCAGCCACCACGTGGTTCTGTTTACTGTTTTTATGGTGCTTAGTGTCGCACTGCCAAGTGGCACTCCCCCTACCCTCTCACAGACCTCCCATTCTCCCCCTACCCTAGGCTCTCCCTCTCCTTAAGACTCCTGCAGTTGGTTCCCTCACAACAGACGAGCCTAGCCCATGGCCGGGCTCCGGGAGTAGACTCTCGAAACTTATCAAAGGTATATCAAAGGTAAAGGTATCCGTCATGTCGGTGTCCCAGGGAATGGTTGCTAGGTCAATCAGGTTACCTTTAGATTAGTTGTGTCGTCTGCGTGGCGGCGCAAAGACAGTATTACAGAGGTCACAGTGGGTCACTATCAGCCTCCCACTGACCATTGTTACACCACTAGGAAGAAATATTACCCACCTCTTATTTTACACTTACTTTACATAGTTCTTGTACACAGTCTCTCTGGAGTCCACCTGGAGGGCATTCCGGGGGTCAACGCTCCCGCGGCCCGGTCCATGACCAGGCCTCCTGGTCATAGACTACGACCTCAGAAAAATTATTACCACTAAAATTAGTCATAGACGGGTTGCAGTCTCTGTCAAGACAGTTCGTCTAGTCGATGCAAACTGCTGATACAGCTTCCAGATTACAGATATTTTATCATTAGATATGAGATGTTTTGTCATATTCTTACGGTTGGTATGGAGGTGTGTCTGGAGGGTTGGATATTTGCACACTAAGGTATAATGCTTCATTGTATGACACTGTCTCTGTCCACATACCAGTGTATGACACTGTCTCTGTCCACATACCAGTGTATGACACTGTCTCTGTTCACACACCATTGTATGACACTGTCTCTATCCATATACCAGTGTATGACACTGTCTCTGTCCACATACCAGTGTATGACACTGTCTCTGTTCACACACCATTGTATGACACTGTCTCTATCCATATACCAGTGTATGACACTGTCTCTGTCCACATACCATTGTATGACACTGTCTCTGTCTACATACCAGTGTATGACACTGTCTCTGTCCACATACCATTGTATGACACTGTCTCTGTCAACATACCATTGTATGACACTGTCTCTGTCCACATACCATTGTATGACACTGTCTCTGTCTACATACCAGTGTATGACACTGTCTCTGTCCACATACCATTGTATGACACTGTCTCTGTCAACATACCATTGTATGACACTGTCTCTGTCTACATACCAGTGTATGACACTGTCTCTGTCCACATACCATTGTATGACACTGTCTCTGTCAACATACCATTGTAAACACTGTCTCTGTCCACACACCATTGTATGTCACTGACGTCTCTACTTTCCCAGATATACTTGTAGCCTAACCTTAGTCTAGCAGTAGCAACATCTTACAATCTACTGACCTTGTCACTTTCTCCATAGACATTTCATTATAATTGATAATGGCTCTGCTAGTTCCTCTCTGTATTTTGCTACTTTCTTCAAGCTAGTTTGCTACTTTCTGTCTGTATTCTGCTACTTTCTTCAAGCTAGTTTGCTAGTTCCTTTCTGACAATGTCTCCTAAACTTTTGCTTGGAAAAACCAAAGTTATACTCAGTATTCTCTTTAACGTTTGTTTAGTTAATTCATCAACTTTGCTATGCTCCTGGAGAGAATCCACAAAAGTTTAACTACTACGGATGTTGATACAGTGTTCTCTCATTGTGCCCACGGATGTTGATACAGTGTTCTCTTATTGTGCCCACGGATGTTGATACAGTGTTCTCTTATTGTGCCCACGGATGTTGATACAGTGTTCTCTTATTGTGCCCACGGATGTTAATACAGTGTTCTCTTATTGTGCCCACGGATGTTGATACAGTGTTCTCTTATTGTGCCCACGGATGTTGATACAGTGTTCTCTCATTGTGCCCACGGATGTTGATACAGTGTTCTCTTATTGTGCCCACGGATGTTGATACAGTGTTCTCTCATTGTGCCCACGGATGTTGATACAGTGTTCTCTCATTGTGCCCACGGATGTTGATACAGTGTTCTCTTATTGTGCCCACGGATGTCGATACAGTGTTCTCTTATTGTGCCCATGATTGTTGATACAGTGTTCTATTATTGTGCCCACAGATATTGATCCCTTAATAATTTGTGTATATCTGTGCCTAGCTTCATACACAAGCATGCTATATTCAGGTCTCAGACTAGTGAGAGCAAGCACTGAGAGTCAGTTACACTCTGGTCGTAATTTCCACAAATTTGAGATCAAGTATGGCAAACAGTTACGTCTGAAAGGTGGAAACCCAGCTATTAATTCTGATTCACCTCTCTATTAAAGTACCATCAGTCTGGTTGATAAATGAGATAGTGTCATTCTTCGGTTCAATATAGAGAAACGGTGGAAGATGAGTAGTTTGAGCCAATCAGTCCCTCATACTGCACATGCTGCACAACTGATGTAGCTACATTCCATAGCTTCTGACGTCTCTCGTCATAAAGAATACAGTCCAGGTGCTTAGGGATGATCGTAAGAGTTCAAATGTCAACAATAGCTTATACAACACGATAAGTGTAAGGGGTCCAAGCCTGTTCAGCAGCCTCTCACTGCAGGTTAAGCACCAACCATGGCCACCACTGCAGGTTGACACAGGGACCGACCACCCAGGCGCCAGACCAAGGTCTGAGACCCGTGCTAACTACCGTAATTGACTGGTGTGGTTTCTGAGGACACAAAAACTAAGTTGATGGTACGGGCGACAGATGGCAGCCTCGGGGACTTCAAACCACCTCGTTGGACCCCTCCCTGTCCCCCGCTGGACCACCCCTGGCCACCACTGGACCACCCCCGGTCCACCACTACTTCACCAGCAGTTAAGGGGGCGCTAATTTAGCCGCATTTTGCAGTTAATTCGCCTTGTAATTAGAGAGAATGTTGTGATTACTTTCATTAACAAGAGTGGTAGCTAGCAGCTTACTGGAGCGGTGTTTTGTACGTCAGGAAACACACGTCTGGTAGACTGTCTACCAGACAGGTTACCTGTCCTCCAGCAGCTAGTGGTTAGAAGTGCTTGAGAACTAGTGTAGTAGTAGTAGTAGTAGTAGTAGTAGTAGTAGTAGTAGTAGTAGTAGTAGTGACAGTAGTCCATTGGACAAGTCATCAAACTAATCGCTGGATAGTTAAGCAGATTATAGTCACCGCGTTAGAATAACCTTTGATAGTTAAGGTTTGTAATCACAGCTGCAGGAACAGCTCTTGATAGTTAAGGGGGTTAGTAACAGAGGTAGATGGACGACACTTGAGCACTAGTTAAGGGGGTTAGTAACAGAGGTAGATGCACGACACTTGAGCACTAGTTAAGGGGGTTAGTAACAGAGGTAGATGGACGACACTTGAGCACTAGTTAAGGGGGTTAGTAACAGAGATAGATGGACGACACTTGAGCGCTAGTTAAGGGGGTTAGTAACAGAGATAGATGGACGACACTTGAGCGCTAGTTAAGGGGGTTAGTAACAGAGATAGATGGACGACACTTGAGCGCTAGTTAAGGGGGTTAGTAACAGAGATAGATGGACGACACTTAACCGCTAGTTAAGGGGGGGTTGATAAGGGGGTCACAATTGACATGAAGGACATGTCGTGGCCAAACTAGCAGTTAATGGGTAATTAGGACACTCAAACCGTCGTTAATAGTGGAATAATGACTTTGTTGAGAGGAAACTAGCGGTGTGGTGTGCGCCGTGTTCACACACAGTCATCCATCTTGTTAGTCATTCTCAAATATCTTTTATTGACTCTTAACAATCACCGGAGTCATGAAACGAGGCAATTAGACCCTAACAGCTCTTTTAGACCCCCCCTCTCCCTCTCCTCCCTCAACCACTCTGTTGGTAGAGTAGGTAGCAGAGTGGTTGGGTATTGTATCATTGTATAAGTTATAATGAAACTAGTGGATTTAAGTACCTTGTTACGTTGTAGTTGGTAATGGGTTGTTGGTTGATGTACTTGTTACCTTGTGTACTTGTTGGATGATGATGTACTTGTTAACCATACCCCCGGCCGGGATTGAACCCGCGGTCAGAGAGTCTCAAAACTCCAGACCGTCGCGTTAGCCACTGGACCAGCTAGCCACAATAAGATTCATCCAACTAGGTATATTTCTACACCATAGGAAGGTTAGCATAGGCCACCACTGTGACCACAAATGCAAGTTTTTACAGACGAATCTCCAGCTAGCGTGGCCGTGACGAACTCTAGCTCAAGTCCCTTCACTGCCGTCAACATGACTCACGAAATCGTAATGACACGATTGCAAACAAACCAATGGTTTGTTTGCAATCGTGTCATTACGATTTCTTGAGTCATGTACTCGTTACCTTGTGTACTTGCTGGTTGATGATGTACTTGTTACCTTGTGTACTTGCTGGTTGATGATGTACTTGTTACCTTGTGTACTTGTTGGTTGATGATGTACTTGTTACCTTGTGTACTTGCTGGTTGATGATGTACTTGTTGGTTGATGATGTACTTGTTACCTTGTGTACTTGTTGGTTGATGATGTACTTGTTACCTTGTGTACTTGTTGGTTGATGATGTACTTGTTACCTTGTGTACTTGTTGGATGATGTATTGTTACCTTGTGTACTTGTTGGTTGATGATGTACTTGTTACCTTGTGTACTTGTTGGATGATGATGTACTTGTTACCTTGTGTACTTGTTGGATGATGTACTTGTTACCTTGTGTACTTGTTGGTTGATGATGTACTCGTTACCTTGTGTACTTGTTGGATGATGTACTTGTTACCTTGTGTACTTGTTGGATGATGATGTACTTGTTACCTTGTGTACTTGTTGGTTGATGATGTACTTGTTACCTTGTGTACTTGTTGGATGATGATGTACTTGTTACCTTGTGTACTTTTTGGATGATGATGTACTTGTTACCTTGTGTACTTGTTGGATGATGATGTACTTGTTACCTTGTGTACTTGTTGCTTGATGATGTACTTGTTACCTTGTGCACTTGTTGGTTGATGATGTACTTGTTACCTTGTGTACTTGTTGGATGATGTACTCGTTACCTTGTGTACTTGTTGGATGATGTACTTGTTACCTTGTGTACTTGTTGGATGATGTACTTGTTGGTTGATGATGTACTTGTTACTTTGTGTGCTTGTTGGATGATGATGTACTTGTTACCTTGTGTACTTATTGGTTGATGATGTACTTGTTACCTTGTGTACTTGTTGGTTGATGATGTACTCGTTACCTTGTGTACTTGTTGGATGATGATGTACTTGTTACCTTGTGTACTTGTTGGTTGATGATGTACTTGTTACCTTGTGTACTTGTTGGATGATGATGTACTTGTTACCTTGTGTACTTGTTGGTTGATGATGTACTTGTTACCTTGTGTACTTGTTGGATGATGATGTAATTGTTACCTTGTGTACTTGTTGGATGATGTACTTGTTGGATGATGATGTACTCGTTACCTTGTGTACTTGTTGGTTGATGATGTACTTGTTACCTTGTGTACTTGTTGGTTGATGATGTACTTGTTACCTTGTGTACTTGTTGGATGATGATGTACTTGTTACCTTGTGTACTTGTTGGTTGATGATGTACTTGTTGGATGATGATGTACTCGTTACCTTGTGTACTTGTTGGTTGATGATGTACTCATTACCTTGTGTACTTGTTGGTTGATGATGTACTCGTTAAATTGTGTACTTGTTGGTTGATGATGTACTCATTACCTTGTGTACTTGTTGGTTGATGATGTACTCGTTACCTTGTGTACTTGTTGGTTGATGATGTACTTGTTACCTTGTGTACTTGTTGATTGATGATGTACTTGTTACCTTGTGTACTTGTTGATTGATGATGTACTCATTACCTTGTGTACTTGTTGGTTGATGATGTACTTGTTGGTTGATGATGTACTTGTTACCTTGTGTACTTGTTGATTGATGATGTACTTGTTACCTTGTGTACTTGTTGATTGATGATGTACTCGTTACCTTGTGTACTTGTTGGTTGATGATGTACTTGTTACCTTGTGTACTTGTTGGTTGATGATGTACTCGTTACCTTGTGTACTTGTTGGATGATGATGTACTCGTTACCTTGTGTACTTGTTGGTTGATGATGTACTTGTTACCTTGTGTACTTGTTGGTTGATGATGTACTCGTTACCTTGTGTACTTGTTGGATGATGATATACTCGTTACCTTGTGTACTTGTTGGATGATGATATACTCGTTACCTTGTGTACTTGTTGGTTGATGATGTACTCGTTACCTTGTGTACTTGTTGGTTGATGATGTACTCATTACCTTGTGTACTTGTTGGTTGATGATGTACTCGTTACCTTGTGTACTTGTTGGTTGATGATGTACTTGTTACCTTGTGTACTTGTTGATTGATGATGTACTTGTTACCTTGTGTACTTGTTGATTGATGATGTACTCATTACCTTGTGTACTTGTTGGTTGATGATGTACTCGTTACCTTGTGTACTTGTTGGTTGATGTACTCGTTACCTTGTGTACTTGTTGGTTGATGTACTCGTTACCTTGTGTACTTGTTGGATGATGATATACTCGTTACCTTGTGTACTTGTTGATTGATGATGTACTCATTACCTTGTGTACTTGTTGGTTGATGATGTACTCATTACCTTGTGTACTTGTTGGTTGATGATGTACTCGTTACCTTGTGTACTTGTTGGTTGATGATGTACTTGTTACCTTGTGTACTTGTTGATTGATGATGTACTTGTTACCTTGTGTACTTGTTGATTGATGATGTACTCATTACCTTGTGTACTTGTTGGTTGATGATGTACTCGTTACCTTGTGTACTTGTTGGTTGATGATGTACTCATTACCTTGTGTACTTGTTGGTTGATGATGTACTTGTTACCTTGTGTACTTGTTGATTGATGATGTACTCGTTACCTTGTGTACTTGTTGGTTGATGATGTACTTGTTACCTTGTGTACTTGTTGGTTGATGATGTACTTGTTACCTTGTGTACTTGTTGGTTGATGATGTACTTGTTACCTTGTGTACTTGTTGGTTGATGATGTACTCGTTACCTTGTGTACTTGTTGGTTGATGATGTACTTGTTACCTTGTGTACTTGTTGGTTGATGATGTACTTGTTACCTTGTGTACTTGTTGATTGATGATGTACTTGTTACCTTGTGTACTTGTTGATTGATGATGTACTCGTTACCTTGTGTACTTGTTGGTTGATGATGTACTTGTTACCTTGTGTACTTGTTGGTTGTTGATGTACTCGTTACCTTGTGTACTTGTTGATTGTTGATGTACTCGTTACCTTGTGTACTTGTTGATTGTTGATGTACTCGTTACCTTGTGTACTTGTTGATTGATGATGTACTTGTTACCTTGTGTACTTGTTGGATGATGATGTACTCGTTACCTTGTGTACTTGTTGGTTGATGATGTACTTGTTACCTTGTGTACTTGTTGGATGATGATATACTCGTTACCTTGTGTACTTGTTGGTTGATGATGTACTTGTTACCTTGTGTACTTGTTGGTTGATGATGTACTCGTTACCTTGTGTACTTGTTGGTTGATGATGTACTTGTTACCTTGTGTACTTGTTGGATGATGATATACTCGTTACCTTGTGTACTTGTTGGTTGATGATGTACTTGTTACCTTGTGTACTTGTTGGTTGATGATGTACTCATTACCTTGTGTACTTGTTGGTTGATGATGTACTCGTTACCTTGTGTACTTGTTGGTTGATGATGTACTTGTTACCTTGTGTACTTGTTGGTTGATGATGTACTTGTTGGATGATGATGTACTCGTTACCTTGTGTACTTGTTGGTTGATGATGTACTTGTTGGATGATGATGTACTCGTTACCTTGTGTACTTGTTGGATGATGATGTACTTGTTGGATGATGATGTACTTGTTGGATGATGATGTACTCGTTACCTTGTGTACTTGTTGGATGATGATGTACTTGTTGGATGATGATGTACTTGTTGGATGATGATGTACTCGTTACCTTGTGTACTTGTTGGTTGATGATGTACTTGTTGGATGATGATGTACTTGTTGGATGATGATGTACTCGTTACCTTGTGTACTTGTTGGTTGATGATGTACTTGTTGGATGATGATGTACTTGTTGGATGATGATGTACTCGTTACCTTGTGTACTTGTTGGATGATGATGTACTCGTTACCTTGTGTACTTGTTGGTTGATGATGTACTTGTTGGATGATGATGTACTCGTTACCTTGTGTACTTGTTGGATGATGATGTACTTGTTGGATGATGATGTACTCGTTACCTTGTGTACTTGTTGGATGATGATGTACTTGTTGGATGATGATGTACTCGTTACCTTGTGTACTTGTTGGATGATGATGTACTTGTTGGATGATGATGTACTTGTTGGATGATGATGTACTCGTTACCTTGTGTACTTGTTGGTTGATGATGTACTTGTTGGATGATGATGTACTTGTTGGATGATGATGTACTCGTTACCTTGTGTACTTGTTGGTTGATGATGTACTTGTTGGATGATGATGTACTTGTTCGATGATGATGTACTCGTTACCTTGTGTACTTGTTGGATGATGATGTACTTGTTGGATGATGATGTACTCGTTACCTTGTGTACTTGTTGGATGATGATGTACTTGTTGGATGATGATGTACTCGTTACCTTGTGTACTTGTTGGATGATGATGTACTCGTTACCTTGTGTACTTGTTGGTTGATGATGTACTTGTTGGATGATGATGTACTCGTTACCTTGTGTACTTGTTGGATGATGATGTACTCGTTACCTTGTGTACTTGTTGGTTGATGATGTACTCATTACCTTGTGTACTTGTTGGTTGATGATGTACTCGTTACCTTGTGTACTTGTTGATTGATGATGTACTTGTTACCTTGTGTACTTGTTGGCTGATGATGTACTCGTTACCTTGTGTACTTGTTGATTGATGATGTACTTGTTACCTTGTGTACTTGTTGGTTGATGATGTACTTGTTACCTTGTGTACTTGTTGGTTGATGATGTACTTGTTACCTTGTGTACTTGTTGGCTGATGATGTACTCGTTACCTTGTGTACTTGTTGATTGATGATGTACTTGTTACCTTGTGTACTTGTTGGCTGATGATGTACTCGTTACCTTGTGTACTTGTTGATTGATGATGTACTTGTTACCTTGTGTACTTGTTGGTTGATGATGTACTCGTTACCTTGTGTACTTGTTGATTGATGATGTACTTGTTACCTTGTGTACTTGTTGGTTGATGATGTACTTGTTACCTTGTGTACTTGTTGGTTGATGATGTACTTGTTACCTTGTGTACTTGTTGGCTGATGATGTACTCGTTACCTTGTGTACTTGTTGATTGATGATGTACTTGTTACCTTGTGTACTTGTTGGCTGATGATGTACTCGTTACCTTGTGTACTTGTTGATTGATGATGTACTTGTTACCTTGTGTACTTGTTGGTTGATGATGTACTTGTTACCTTGTGTACTTGTTGATTGATGATGTACTTGTTACCTTGTGTACTTGTTGGTTGATGATGTACTTGTTACCTTGTGTACTTGTTGGTTGATGATGTACTTGTTACCTTGTGTACTTGTTGATTGATGATGTACTTGTTACCTTGTGTACTTGTTGGTTGATGATGTACTTGTTACCTTGTGTACTTGTTGGTTGATGATGTACTTGTTACCTTGTGTACTTGTTGATTGATGATGTACTTGTTACCTTGTGTACTTGTTGGTTGATGATGTACTTGTTACCTTGTGTACTTGTTGGTTGATGATGTACTTGTTACCTTGTGTACTTGTTGATTGATGATGTACTTGTTACCTTGTGTACTTGTTGGCTGATGATGTACTCGTTACCTTGTGTACTTGTTGATTGATGATGTACTTGTTACCTTGTGTACTTGTTGGCTGATGATGTACTCGTTACCTTGTGTACTTGTTGGTTGATGATGTACTCGTTACCTTGTGTACTTGTTGATTGATGATGTACTTGTTACCTTGTGTACTTGTTGGTTGATGATGTACTTGTTACCTTGTGTACTTGTTGGTTGATGATGTACTTGTTACCTTGTGTACTTGTTGATTGATGATGTACTTGTTACCTTGTGTACTTGTTGGTTGATAATGTACTCGTTACCTTGTGTACTTGTTGGTTGATGATGTACTCGTTACCTTGTGTACTTGTTGGTTGATGATGTACTCGTTACCTTGTGTACTTGTTGGTTGATGATGTACTTGTTACCTTGTGTACTTGTTGGCTGATGATGTACTCGTTACCTTGTGTACTTGTTGGATGATGTACTTGTTACCTTGTGTACTTGTTGGATGATGATGTACTTGTTACCTTGTGTACTTGTTGGATGATGATGTACTCGTTACCTTGTGTACTTGTTGGATGATGTACTTGTTACCTTGTGTACTTGTTGGATGATGTACTTGTTACCTTGTGTACTTGTTGGATGATGATGTACTTGTTACCTTGTGTACTTGTTGGTTGATAATGTACTCGTTACCTTGTGTACTTGTTGGTTGATGATGTACTCGTTACCTTGTGTACTTGTTGGTTGATGATGTACTTGTTACCTTGTGTACTTGTTGGTTGATGATGTACTTGTTACCTTGTGTACTTGTTGGTTGATGATGTACTCGTTACCTTGTGTACTTGTTGGATGATGATGTACTTGTTACCTTGTGTACTTGTTGGATGATGATGTACTCGTTACCTTGTGTACTTGTTGGATGATGTACTTGTTACCTTGTGTACTTGTTGGATGATGATGTACTTGTTACCTTGTGTACTTGTTGGTTGATGATGTACTTGTTACCTTGTGTACTTGTTGGATGATGATGTACTTGTTACCTTGTGTACTTGTTGGATGATGTACTTGTTACCTTGTGTACTTGTTGGATGATGTATTGTTACCTTGTGTACTTGTTGGTTGATGATGTACTTGTTACCTTGTGTACTTGTTGGTTGATGATGTACTTGTTACCTTGTGTACTTGTTGGTTGATGATGTACTTGTTACCTTGTGTACTTGTTGGATGATGATGTACTTGTTACCTTGTGTACTTGTTGGATGATGTACTTGTTACCTTGTGTACTTGTTGGATGATGTATTGTTACCTTGTGTACTTGTTGGTTGATGATGTACTTGTTACCTTGTGTACTTGTTGGATGATGATGTACTTGTTACCTTGTGTACTTGTTGGATGATGTACTTGTTACCTTGTGTACTTGTTGGTTGATGATGTACTCGTTACCTTGTGTACTTGTTGGATGATGTACTTGTTACCTTGTGTACTTGTTGGATGATGATGTACTTGTTACCTTGTGTACTTGTTGGTTGATGATGTACTTGTTACCTTGTGTACTTGTTGGATGATGATGTACTTGTTACCTTGTGTACTTTTTGGATGATGATGTACTTGTTACCTTGTGTACTTGTTGGATGATGATGTACTTGTTACCTTGTGTACTTGTTGCTTGATGATGTACTTGTTACCTTGTGCACTTGTTGGTTGATGATGTACTTGTTACCTTGTGTACTTGTTGGATGATGTACTCGTTACCTTGTGTACTTGTTGGATGATGTACTTGTTACCTTGTGTACTTGTTGGATGATGTACTTGTTGGTTGATGATGTACTTGTTACTTTGTGTGCTTGTTGGATGATGATGTACTTGTTACCTTGTGTACTTATTGGTTGATGATGTACTTGTTACCTTGTGTACTTGTTGGTTGATGATGTACTCGTTACCTTGTGTACTTGTTGGATGATGATGTACTTGTTACCTTGTGTACTTGTTGGTTGATGATGTACTTGTTACCTTGTGTACTTGTTGGATGATGATGTACTTGTTACCTTGTGTACTTGTTGGTTGATGATGTACTTGTTACCTTGTGTACTTGTTGGATGATGATGTAATTGTTACCTTGTGTACTTGTTGGATGATGTACTTGTTGGATGATGATGTACTCGTTACCTTGTGTACTTGTTGGTTGATGATGTACTTGTTACCTTGTGTACTTGTTGGTTGATGATGTACTTGTTACCTTGTGTACTTGTTGGATGATGATGTACTTGTTACCTTGTGTACTTGTTGGTTGATGATGTACTTGTTGGATGATGATGTACTCGTTACCTTGTGTACTTGTTGGTTGATGATGTACTCATTACCTTGTGTACTTGTTGGTTGATGATGTACTCGTTACCTTGTGTACTTGTTGGTTGATGATGTACTCATTACCTTGTGTACTTGTTGGTTGATGATGTACTCGTTACCTTGTGTACTTGTTGGTTGATGATGTACTTGTTACCTTGTGTACTTGTTGATTGATGATGTACTTGTTACCTTGTGTACTTGTTGATTGATGATGTACTCATTACCTTGTGTACTTGTTGGTTGATGATGTACTTGTTGGTTGATGATGTACTTGTTACCTTGTGTATTTGTTGATTGATGATGTACTTGTTACCTTGTGTACTTGTTGATTGATGATGTACTCGTTACCTTGTGTACTTGTTGGTTGATGATGTACTTGTTACCTTGTGTACTTGTTGGTTGATGATGTACTCGTTACCTTGTGTACTTGTTGGATGATGATGTACTCGTTACCTTGTGTACTTGTTGGTTGATGATGTACTTGTTACCTTGTGTACTTGTTGGTTGATGATGTACTCGTTACCTTGTGTACTTGTTGGATGATGATATACTCGTTACCTTGTGTACTTGTTGGATGATGATATACTCGTTACCTTGTGTACTTGTTGGTTGATGATGTACTCGTTACCTTGTGTACTTGTTGGTTGATGATGTACTCATTACCTTGTGTACTTGTTGGTTGATGATGTACTCGTTACCTTGTGTACTTGTTGGTTGATGATGTACTTGTTACCTTGTGTACTTGTTGATTGATGATGTACTTGTTACCTTGTGTACTTGTTGATTGATGATGTACTCATTACCTTGTGTACTTGTTGGTTGATGATGTACTCGTTACCTTGTGTACTTGTTGGTTGATGTACTCGTTACCTTGTGTACTTGTTGGTTGATGTACTCGTTACCTTGTGTACTTGTTGGATGATGATATACTCGTTACCTTGTGTACTTGTTGATTGATGATGTACTCATTACCTTGTGTACTTGTTGGTTGATGATGTACTCATTACCTTGTGTACTTGTTGGTTGATGATGTACTCGTTACCTTGTGTACTTGTTGGTTGATGATGTACTTGTTACCTTGTGTACTTGTTGATTGATGATGTACTTGTTACCTTGTGTACTTGTTGATTGATGATGTACTCATTACCTTGTGTACTTGTTGGTTGATGATGTACTCGTTACCTTGTGTACTTGTTGGTTGATGATGTACTCATTACCTTGTGTACTTGTTGGTTGATGATGTACTTGTTACCTTGTGTACTTGTTGATTGATGATGTACTCGTTACCTTGTGTACTTGTTGGTTGATGATGTACTTGTTACCTTGTACTTGTTGGTTGATGATGTACTTGTTACCTTGTGTACTTGTTGGTTGATGATGTACTTGTTACCTTGTGTACTTGTTGGTTGATGATGTACTCGTTACCTTGTGTACTTGTTGGTTGATGATGTACTTGTTACCTTGTGTACTTGTTGGTTGATGATGTACTTGTTACCTTGTGTACTTGTTGATTGATGATGTACTTGTTACCTTGTGTACTTGTTGATTGATGATGTACTCGTTACCTTGTGTACTTGTTGGTTGATGATGTACTTGTTACCTTGTGTACTTGTTGGTTGTTGATGTACTCGTTACCTTGTGTACTTGTTGATTGTTGATGTACTCGTTACCTTGTGTACTTGTTGATTGTTGATGTACTCGTTACCTTGTGTACTTGTTGATTGATGATGTACTTGTTACCTTGTGTACTTGTTGGATGATGATGTACTCGTTACCTTGTGTACTTGTTGGTTGATGATGTACTTGTTGGTACTTGATGATGATACTCGTTACCTTGTGTACTTGTTGGTTGATGATGTACTTGTTACCTTGTGTACTTGTTGGTTGATGATGTACTCGTTACCTTGTGTACTTGTTGGTTGATGATGTACTTGTTACCTTGTGTACTTGTTGGATGATGATATACTCGTTACCTTGTGTACTTGTTGGTTGATGATGTACTTGTTACCTTGTGTACTTGTTGGTTGATGATGTACTCATTACCTTGTGTACTTGTTGGTTGATGATGTACTCGTTACCTTGTGTACTTGTTGGTTGATGATGTACTTGTTACCTTGTGTACTTGTTGGTTGATGATGTACTTGTTGGATGATGATGTACTCGTTACCTTGTGTACTTGTTGGTTGATGATGTACTTGTTGGATGATGATGTACTCGTTACCTTGTGTACTTGTTGGATGATGATGTACTTGTTGGATGATGATGTACTTGTTGGATGATGATGTACTCGTTACCTTGTGTACTTGTTGGATGATGATGTACTTGTTGGATGATGATGTACTTGTTGGATGATGATGTACTCGTTACCTTGTGTACTTGTTGGTTGATGATGTACTTGTTGGATGATGATGTACTTGTTGGATGATGATGTACTCGTTACCTTGTGTACTTGTTGGTTGATGATGTACTTGTTGGATGATGATGTACTTGTTGGATGATGATGTACTCGTTACCTTGTGTACTTGTTGGATGATGATGTACTCGTTACCTTGTGTACTTGTTGGTTGATGATGTACTTGTTGGATGATGATGTACTCGTTACCTTGTGTACTTGTTGGATGATGATGTACTTGTTGGATGATGATGTACTCGTTACCTTGTGTACTTGTTGGATGATGATGTACTTGTTGGATGATGATGTACTCGTTACCTTGTGTACTTGTTGGTTGATGATGTACTTGTTGGATGATGATGTACTCGTTACCTTGTGTACTTGTTGGTTGATGATGTACTTGTTGGATGATGATGTACTTGTTGGATGATGATGTACTCGTTACCTTGTGTACTTGTTGGTTGATGATGATGATGTACTTGTTGGATGATGATGTACTCGTTACCTTGTGTACTTGTTGGATGATGATGTACTTGTTGGATGATGATGTACTCGTTACCTTGTGTACTTGTTGGATGATGATGTACTTGTTGGATGATGTACTTGTTACCTTGTGTACTTGTTGGATGATGATGTACTCGTTACCTTGTGTACTTGTTGGTTGATGATGTACTTGTTGGATGATGATGTACTTGTTGGATGATGATGATGTACTTGTTACCTTGTGTACTTGTTGGTTGATGATGTACTCGTTACCTTGTGTACTTGTTGATTGATGATGTACTTGTTACCTTGTGTACTTGTTGGCTGATGATGTACTCGTTACCTTGTGTACTTGTTGATTGATGATGTACTTGTTACCTTGTGTACTTGTTGGTTGATGATGTACTTGTTACCTTGTGTACTTGTTGGTTGATGATGTACTTGTTACCTTGTGTACTTGTTGGCTGATGATGTACTGTTACCTTGTGTACTTGTTGATTGATGATGTACTTGTTACCTTGTGTACTTGTTGGCTGATGATGTACTCGTTACCTTGTGTACTTGTTGATTGATGATGTACTTGTTACCTTGTGTACTTGTTGGTTGATGATGTACTGATGATGTACTTGTTACCTTGTGTACTTGTTGGTTGATGATGTACTTGTTACCTTGTGTACTTGTTGGATGATGATGTACTTGTTACCTTGTGTACTTGTTGATTGATGATGTACTTGTTACCTTGTGTACTTGCTGGTTGATGATGTACTTGTTACCTTGTGTACTTGTTGGATGATGATGTACTTGTTACCTTGTGTACTTGTTGGATGATGATGTACTTGTTACCTTGTGTACTTGTTGGTTGATGATGTACTTGTTACCTTGTGTACTTGTTGGTTGATGATGTACTTGTTACCTTGTGTACTTGTTGGTTGATGATGATGATGTACTTGTTACCTTGTGTACTTGCTGGTTGATGATGTACTTGTTACCTTGTGTACTTGTTGACTGATGATGTACTTGTTACCTTGTGTACTTGTTGATTGATGATGTACTTGTTACCTTGTGTACTTGTTGACTGATGATGTACTTGTTACCTTGTGTACTTGTTGATTGATGATGTACTTGTTACCTTGTGTACTTGTTGACTGATGATGTACTTGTTACCTTGTGTACTTGTTGATTGATGATGTACTCGTTACCTTGTGTACTTGTTGATTGATGATGTACTTGTTACCTTGTGTACTTGTTGGTTGATGATGTACTTGTTACCTTGTGTACTTGTTGGTTGATGATGTACTTGTTACCTTGTGTACTTGTTGATTGATGATGTACTTGTTACCTTGTGTACTTGTTGATTGATGATGTACTTGTTACCTTGTGTACTTGTTGGTTGATGATGTACTTGTTACCTTGTGTACTTGTTGATTGATGATGTACTTGTTACCTTGTGTACTTGTTGGTTGATGATGTACTTGTTACCTTGTGTACTTGTTGGTTGATGATGTACTTGTTACCTTGTGTACTTGTTGGCTGATGATGTACTTGTTACCTTGTGTACTTGTTGATTGATGATGTACTTGTTACCTTGTGTACTTGTTGGATGATGATGTACTTGTTACCTTGTGTACTTGTTGATTGATGATGTACTCGTTACCTTGTGTACTTGTTGATTGATGATGTACTTGTTACCTTGTGTACTTGTTGGATGATGATGTACTTGTTACCTTGTGTACTTGTTGATTGATGATGTACTCGTTACCTTGTGTACTTGTTGATTGATGATGTACTTGTTACCTTGTGTACTTGTTGGCTGATGATGTACTCGTTACCTTGTGTACTTGTTGATTGATGATGTACTTGTTACCTTGTGTACTTGTTGGTTGATGATGTACTTGTTACCTTGTGTACTTGTTGATTGATGATGTACTCGTTACCTTGTGTACTTGTTGATTGATGGTGTACTTGTTACCTTGTGTACTTGTTGGTTGATGATGTACTTGTTACCTTGTGTACTTGTTGATTGATGATGTACTCGTTACCTTGTGTACTTGTTGATTGATGATGTACTTGTTACCTTGTGTACTTGTTGGTTGATGATGTACTCGTTACCTTGTGTACTTGTTGGCTGATGATGTACTCGTTACCTTGTGTACTTGTTGGTTGATGATGTACTCGTTACCTTGTGTACTTGTTGGTTGATGATGTACTCGTTACCTTGTGTACTTGTTGGCTGATGATGTACTCGTTACCTTGTGTACTTGTTGGCTGATGATGTACTCGTTACCTTGTGTACTTGCTGGTTGATGATGTACTCGTTACCTTGTGTACTTGTTGGTTGATGATGTACTCGTTACCTTGTGTACTTGTTGGTTGATGATGTACTCGTTACCTTGTGTACTTGTTGGCTGATGATGTACTTGTTACCTTGTGTACTTGTTGGCTGATGATGTACTCGTTACCTTGTGTACTTGCTGGTTGATGATGTACTCGTTACCTTGTGTACTTGTTGGTTGATGATGTACTTGTTACCTTGTGTACTTGTTGGTTGATGATGTACTTGTTACCTTGTGTACTTGTTGGTTGATGATGTACTCGTTACCTTGTGTACTTGTTGGTTGATGATGTACTCGTTACCTTGTGTACTTGTTGGTTGATGATGTACTTGTTACCTTGTGTACCTGTCTAGTTGTACCTGAAGGGGGGTCTGTTCGCGGCTCCTGTGTGTCGGCTCCTGTACTCAGAGTCGAGTTTGAGCTGAGACTCAGCTCCTGTCCCCGCATTCCACACTACCGTTATTCTGGTCTCTTGGGTCTTGTAGAAGCCGTGCATTGAGTTTGCTTCCACCAATAGATCCCTTGATCCTGTGTATCATGTTTCTTCCTCCCCTTTGCCTCAGTCTTCTCCTCTTCTACTTATTCCTCTTATTAGTACCACTTATCACCTCAGACCTATCAGTGTCTCCAGTCACACATCCTCCTCTGTTTGACTATAGGAACCTGCAGCCCAGGCGAGCAGTTTCGCCCAATTGCTGCACGTATCGTTCAACTCTTCTCATTGCCTATCAAAATTCGTCTTTTTTTGCCCGCTTATAAAGGGGGAGGGGTGTACCTTCAAGTGGTAAGGGGAGGCTAATTATGTAGGTATGATCAAGTCTCGTAATGACCCCGATGGCAGGGGAAAAAGGGAGATAACTAGGAAGGGGGGTGTCAGGATACAGGGGAGGGGGATAACTAGGAAGGGGGTGTCAGGGTACAGTGGAGGGGGATAACTAGGAAGGGGGTGACAGGATACAGGGGAGGGGGATAACTAGGAAGGGTAGTGTCAGGATACAGAGGAGGGGGATAACTAGGAAGGGGGTGTCAGGATACAGGGGAGGCAGGGAGATAACTAGGAAGGGGGTGTCTGGATACAGGGGAGAAGGAAGACAACTAGGAAGGGGGTGTCAGGATACAGGGGAGAAGGGAGATAACTAGGAAGGGGGGGTGTCTGGATACAGGGGAGAAGGGGGGAACATAAGTCTGGATACAGGGGAGAAGGGGGGTTGTCTGGATACAGGGGAGAAGGGGGGGTTGTCTGGATACAGGGGGAAAGGAGATAACTAGGAAGGGGGTGTCAGGATACAGGGGAGAAGGGAGATAACTAGGAAGGGGGTGTCAGGATACAGGGGAGGGGGATAACTAGGAAGGGGGTGTCAGGGTACAGGGGAGGGGGATAACTAGGAAGGGGGGTGACAGGATACAGGGGAGGGGGATAACTAGGAAGGGGGGTGTCAGGATACAGGGGAGGAAGGGAGATAACTAGGAAGGGGGTGTCTGGATACAGGAGAGAAGGAAGATAACTAGGAAGGGGGTGTCTGGATACAGGGGAGAAGGGAGATAACTGGGAAGGGGGTGTTTGGATACAGGGGAGAAGGGGGGGTGTCTAGATACGGTGGAGAAGGGGGGGTTGTCTGGATACAGGGGAGAAGGGGGGGGTTGTCTGGATACAGGGGGAAGGGAGATAACTAAGAAGGGGGTGTCAGGATACAGGGGAGAAGGGAGATAACTAGGAAGGGGTGTCTGGATACAGGAGAGGAGGGGGGGTTGTCTGGATACAGGGGGAAGGGAGATAACTAGGAAGGGGGTGTCAGGATAGAGGGGAGGAAGGAAGATAACTAGGAAGGGGGTCTCAGGATACAGGGGAGGAAGGAAGATAACTAGGAAGGGGGTTTCAGGATACAGGGGAGAAGAGAGATAACTAGGAAGGTTGTGTCAGGATACAGGGGAGAAGGGAGATGGGGGATAACAAGGAAGGGGGTGTCAGGATACAGGGGAGAAGGGAGATAACTAGGAAGGGGGGTGTCTGGATACAGGGGAGAAGGGGGATAACTAGGAAAGGGGTGTCAGGATACAGGGGAGAAGGGAGATAACTAGGAAGGGGGTGTCTGGATACAGGAGGAAGGGTGATAACTAGGAAGGGGGTTTCAAATTACGGGGGAGGGTTGTAAAGGGTTAATGTAAGAAAATGAGGGGGGGAGGGTAAGAGATCTTGGGCTAAAGGGGTGGGAGATGAATGTTGAGGTAAAGGGAGCGTGGGATAACGGAAGGGGGAGGGGAATGGGGGGATGCTTGGGAAATGGGTAAAATGCAGTTGGTTACTCTGGGAATGGGTGGCTAGGAAGGGGTGATTGAGGATATGGTGACGGTGATTTAGTTATTTGGTTGCCCAGGTGGATGATGGTGGTAGTTTTGGGGTGGTGATGGTAGTTACGGTGGTGATGGTGGTAGTTGTGATGGTGGTAGTTATGGTGATAGTGGTAGTTTTGACTATGGCGGTAGTTATGGTGGTAATGGTCATTAATATGGTTCAAATAATGTTTGCTATTCTAAATAACGATAATTTCTTCTGTTTATACCACTCCTATTACTACAGCTGCTGCAGTTACTACAACAACAACAACAACAACAACAACAACAACAACAACAACAACAACAACAACAACAACAACAACAACAACTACTACTACTACTACTACTACTACTACTACTACTACTACTACTACTACTACTACTACCACTACTAATACTACTACCACTACTAATACTACTACCACTACCACTACTAATACTAGTATTACTACTACCACTACTAATACTACTACTACTACCACTACTACTACTACTACCACTACTACTACTACTACTACTACTACTACTACTACTACTACTACCACCACTACTACTACTACTACCACTACTACTACTACTACTACTACTACTACTACTACCACCACCACAACCACGACTACTACCAGAATTTGCTCTCTGAGACAACCCACTGAGCAAGGAGTCGCCACCCATGAGCCAAGGTATGGCGACAAAATGGCATGGCAGGAGTCGCCACTTTAACCAGCATTATTAAACATAATAAGAGCCAGTCCGGGGCACCAGCGTGGCAGGAAATGGTGATTGGTAATGAAATATAATGACCTGACATTTCCATGTTAATTGCATTTGACGTTATTCCGGCGGGCCGACCCGCCGCATCGCCAGCCTTTTTTTTTTTTTTTCGCCATTGGTATTCGCCTTTTGGCGATGCCATGTGGGCCATTTCATTTTTATTACGCTCGCCAGTGTTCCATTTACCAGACACGAGTTATTTTACAGTTATTTAACCTTACTAACTCCGTTATTCCTCTCTGGAATTCCTTTTCTGTGTTTTTTTTTCTTAGTCTGTTTAATGGTTCTTAAAACAGCGGATTTTCTCACCCATTTTTTGGAAAAAATGCGAATTACGTGAAGTTATCTTTTTAAGGCAATTATTTGAGAATAAGTGAAGGCTCGTCGGCGAGCTGGAGTCAGCGAGCGGGTAGACTCGTTTTCATTGTTTTGTTTACGTTCTTGTAGGCGCACTGGATTCAATTCGGCTTTAAAATATTGATATTTTGTTTACGTTCTTGTTGCATTGAATTCAAGTCGTCTTCAAATGTGAATAGATACTGACGTTCGTGTAGCTGGATTCAAGAAGGATTATTTGACAGTTCAGGGTCGTTCGTATTATATATTCCTGAAGGAGTGTAAGTGGTGGTCTAAGTTTAAATATTTTTTGGTTCTTTCTCAAACGTTTGTCTCACAACACAAGAATCTCTCATCCGATCACCTTGAGATTTTAATACTGGTGTAGAGTAGCTAGGGTTTGGAGGATAAAGACTTGATCAACAAGGCTGTTACTGATGGCCAGTCGCAGTGCAACGTACGAATCACAGTCCGGCTGGTAGCAGTAGTTGTAGTAGCAGATGCAGAACTAACAATAGTAATAACAGTCTTATAGTACTGACAGAAGCAAGAGTGGTGGCTCTAACAGAACTAGTAATAGGAATAGCAGTAGCACCAGAGGAGCCTGGCCTATGGCCGGGCTCCGGGAGTAGAAAGACTCCGGAAACTCATCTGAGGTATATCAGAGGTAGCAGTAGTAGTAGTAGTAGTGGTACTAAGAGTAGTAACAGTAGTAAACTACTATAAGAAGTAGTAATAGCAACAGTAGTAATAATAGTAATAATAGTAATAAAGAAAACAATCTCTTCTTAATCTTCAAAAATTTCCATCTTGTCGTTCCGCCCAGAAAAGCGCCAGTAATTCCCCCAAAACATCTCGCTAAATTCCCCCTAATTCCCTGTAATTCCCACATCACCCATCATTACATGCTTGACCTAATGGGGCGCCATTTGCATCCGCATAGCGCCCCATTGACATCATTTGCATACGGAAGATGGTGTTTCGACCTGGCTTAACGACAGCAACACGGGGCATGGTGGCCTCTCCCGTCTCGAAATTGATTTGATACCTGAAGGATGCGTTCGGGAGGGGAAAAGGGGGTCAACGCCCCCTCGGCCTGGTCCCAGACCTGGTCTTCTGTGTATCCTTGGCAGCTTATGGCAGACTAGAGAATCTTAGAATATTTTATGAGCCTGGCCCAAGGCCGGGTTCTAGGAGTAGGAAAACTCTAGAAACTCATCAGAGGTATAACAGAGATACAGTATCGAGAATTAGACATATGTTCAAAATCAGGGTATCTTTATTTGTAGACGTTTCGCCATCCAGTGGCTTTATCAATACAAATTCAAGAATATAATTGGAAGACAGTAGAACTATACAGAAGATGAGGTAATGAGTCCCAGAGCTGGTGAAGAGCACCGTAGTCTTCCAGACTAATAGCACCCAGCCAAGAGGCGGAGGCAGGAGCTGTGACTCAACCCTTGCAACCACAAAGAGGTGAGTACAAATAGGTGAGGGGATACACACACGCACACACACACACACACACACACACACTTGCCTGGATGAGGCTCACATGTGGTTCTCCTGACTTTCCTGAATAGTGGCCAGAACCATGATCAGTGCCGTCAACCAGCTACCATGTTTGTGAGAGTAACGTGACAGCTGCGCTATTGTGGGAAGCAGCCGTCGTGGGGGCGGTGTGGGGCGTGGCGGGCCCGGTAGAGAGAGAGAGAGAGAGAGAGAGAGAGAGAGAGAGAGAGAGAGAGAGAGAGAGAGAGAGATTTAGTCAGCAAAAGAAAGAAAAGAGTTAGGTCTGTGAGGGGATGGCAGGGAGAGCAGGGAGGAGGAGATTCGAGTTTAGCGTAAGAACAATAGCCACAAACGCTGCGATTAATAGCTCTGAGCATCTTGCAACGCGGTATTGTTGTCATTAAATACGAGTCAGGATAAGGTCGGAGCGTTCGTGAGCAACAAGCGGATTCAGACAACGCCAAGGTAAATACTCTGCGTTTTAGTAACAATAAGCAGAGGAATAATTGATCTGCTGATATTTACGGTCTGAAGATGAGGCCCTGTGTTGGTAGAGGCGGGGCAGGAGTGTGCTCTCCATCTCCTGCTCTCACGGTCGTGGTTCCTGTGTTGCAGAGGTTGATATCTCGACCTTAGTGGGTAGGGGCGCAATTGAGGTGGTTGCTGTGGAGTTAAGTTGCTAATGCATTCTACTCAGGTGGGCAGCGTTTGGATAGTTGTGAGGGAGGCGAACTGGAGACAAGGACTACGATAGTCAAGGATAGTCAGTGCCTGGATAATGGATAGTTGGGGAACGTCTACGCCCCACACTACTGGATGGTGAGGGAGGGGCTATTTCGTGGGTAACAAGCAAAAGAACGCGAGTTCGAGTCCTGGACGAGGTGAAAGACATGGACATGCCTCCTTACCGCTGCTCTGACTGGTCACTGGCTGGTACCTGGGTGTTAGTGGGTTGGTGTGGGATGCATCCTGGGGGAGGACCTGTGGCGAAACGTTTCCTCTAATAAGTGTCCTGAACTGTACATAAGTGTCTTTTTCCACAATATCAAGACAACTTTAATAGACTTCACTCAAGGAGAGATTTATCAATTCATGGCTCGTTATAACTCCTTGAGCGAGACATTATTTTGTCATTGACTGAGAGGGCTGCGACGGCTCAGTGTTATTGTGGGTTGGTGCATAAGGGCCGTGACGACTCGTCTGGTCTCTCGTGGGCCGGTACTTCAACCAGTGTTGTTGTGGGTTGGTGTATAAGGGCCATGAAGACTCGCCAGGTCTCTTGTGGGCTGGTACTTCAACCAGTGTTATTGTGGGTTGGTGTATAAGGGCCATGAAGACTCGCCAGGTCTCTTGTGGGCTGGTACTTCAACCAGTGTTGTTGTGGGTTGGTGTATAAGGGCCGTGACGGCTGACCAGGTCTCTCGTGGGTCGGTACTTCAACCAGTGGGTTGGTTTATAAGGGCCGTGACGGCTGACCAGGTCTCTCGTGGGTCGGTACTTCAACCAGTGGGTTGGTTTATAAGGGCCGTGACGACTCACCAGGTCTCTCGTGGGTCGGTACATCAACCAGTGATATTGTGGGCGGTGGGTTTGTTGGCCCTGGTGGACGCGGTTTAATAAGACAGTTTTGTCATTCAGGTTGTGTAGGAGTGTTTGGCGTCGCAGAGTCCACACCTCCACTTGAAAGACGTTATTAGAGCAGGGCGGCGTCCTCTTGAGAGTGACCACCTCCTCCTTCCACCTCCCTTCTCGTTCTCCTCTCCATTCTTCCTTTCTCTTCTTCCTTCTCTCTTCCCTCTGTCTTTTTGTGAGTCTCTCTATTTCTTCTCCCTGTGACATTGCCACCAGAACAGAAACAATTTCATGGATAATTAAACAAATAAGGAGGTATAATCTAAAATATACAGATGTACGAGGAGCCTTTAACGGGTGGGTCAGCGGGCCACCAGCAGCAACAGCCTGGTTGACCAGGCAAGCACCAGACGAGCCTGGCCCGTAGCCGGGCTCCGCCAGTAGAAAAACTCTCGAAGCTCATGAAAGATATATCAAAGGTACGGGTATATGCAAGAAGCTTTTAGCGATATATAAGGAGCGTTTTGCGATGTGCAAGGAGTTTTATTGATGTGCAAGTAGCCTTTAGCGATGTGCCAGGAACTTTCGCGATGTTCAGTAAGTCTCTGACGAACGCTCAACGAACTGCGGCTCATTGAGGACACGAAAGCATGGTATCTGTGGGTTAACAACACTAACACGAATATTGCAACTGAAAGAGTGAGTCGTGACTTTGGTAAACAAAACCTGGCGGCCTTGTTCAGCGAGTCCTGTTCTCCGTTCTCAAGAACATTGGTTTCACTCTCAGTGAACTCCGCGTGTTTTTGCAGGCAATTTGCAGAGTTGCCAGGGGGGGAGAGGAGAGGCTGCGTCGTTTCTGTAAGAAGCATTGATGTTTTAGTCATCCAGCGATGTTTGGGCTCTCTGGTATACCTGGAGTATACCTGGAGGGTGCTTCGGGGGTCAACGCCCCCGAGGCCCGGTCATAGACCGGGCCTCGCGGTGGATCAGGACCTGATCAACCAGGCTGTTATGCTAGCCACAGTGTTGATATTCTGCACACAAATGACCCACACTTGGGAGACTGAAACTGCGACATTTCGATCCGACTTAGCCATTAACTAGCCAGCTAACTAACTAGTTATTGAAGAGTTAGATACATGTGCAACATCTGGGTGTCTTTACTATAGGCGTTTCGCCATCCAGTGGCGAAATACAAATTCAAGGACATACAATACAAATTCAAGGACATACAATACAAATTCAAGGACATGCAATACAAATTCAAGGACATACAATACAAATTAAAGGACATACAATACAAATTCAAGGACATACAATACAAATTCAAGGACATACAATACAAATTCAAGGACATACAATACAAATTCAAGGACATACAATACAAATTCAAGGACATACAATACAAATTCAAGGACATACAATACAAATTCAAGGACATACAATACAAATTCAAGGACATACAATACAAATTCAAGGACATACAATACAAATTCAAGGACATACAATACAAATTCAAGGACATACAAATTCAAGGACATACAATACAAATTCAAGGACATACAATACAAATTCAAGGACATACAATACAAATTCAAAGATATACAATACAAATTCAAGGACATACAATACAAATTCAAGGACATACAATACAAATTCAAGGACATAATTGTATTGATAAAGCCACTGGATGGTGAAATGTCGACAATAAAGACACCTAGATGTTGCACATGTGTTAGTTAACCAGTTAGCTACATGGCTAATTAAAATGGTCCAAATCGGTCCGAAACGTCGCCCTAAGTTTCGGCTTCCCAAGTGAGGGTTATTTGTGTATTGCTCCAGTTACGGTGTTGTGACTCTGTGTTCTTTAAGCTTTGATCAGCTTGGTGCAGCTCCCTTTTGCTTCTTTTCCTTCTTGGTTATCAGTTACGTGTCCATTTTCATTTAGGCTCAAGACAGCCTGGCAGACCAGAGAGGCCTAGCTTCTCCCTACGAGCCCCGTGAGGGCGGGGACTGTGGCTAGGCCTGGGGACAGTTGGTCCCAAAGATGACGGGGTACTTGTACCTCCTCCCATGGGAGACTTAGGTCTCGAGATACTCCCTAGACAGGGAGCCAAGGTCGGGTCACCACTATTGGAAAAGACCCGGACCGGGAGAGTACCGGCGAATAATTAAAAAAAAACTTGTCACTGATTAATATATTTGTTTTTGTCTTTGGAAAGTTAGGAAAATTGACGCATTGCAATGCGCAAGGGAACGAATGCTGTCATTTGAGGATGTGTGGAGCGTAACCTGGAGTTTACCTGGAGGGCATAACGGGGATCAACGCCCCCACGGCCCGGTCCATGACCAGGCCTCCCGGTGGATCAGGGCCTGATCAACCAAGCTGTTACTGCTGGCCGCACGCAGTCCAACGTACGAACCACAGCCAGGCTGATTCGGCACTGACTTTAGGTATCTGTCCAGCTCCCTCTTGAAGACAGCCAGGGGTCTATTGGTAATTCCCCTAATGCCTGGTGGGAGGCTGTTGAACAGTCTTGGGCCCCGGACACTTATGGTGTTTTCTCTTATTGTACCAGTGGCGCCTGGGACAGTACCACTACGGGATTGTTCTTTACCTTCCTGGAGGGTTGTTCCGAGGGGTCAACACCCCCACGACGCAGTCCTTGACTAAGTCTTTTAGTGGATCAGGGCCTAATCAACCAGGCTGTTACTGTTGGACAACGTAGTCCAACGTACGAACCACAGCCCGGCTAATCGGGTACTGACTCAAGGTATCTGTTCAGCTCCCTCCTGAAGTCAGCCAGGGGCCAAGAGCTGTGGTTTCGTCCACACGGTCACCCGTATCCGAAGACTTGCCACACCCAGCAGAGCTTAACCTGACTGAGCGGTGAGCATATCACTGAGCGCTGCGCTGATTGTGGTGATTGTGGTAGCGGCCGTGTAAACAGGAGAGTAATGGCGGATGATGGGTGGTGGTGAGCGGTAAGGGTGACACAGGGTGCTTGTCTTCCCTCCCCTCTGTATCTCCCTCCCCTCCCTTCATCACTTGCTCCCCTCCCTCCTTCACTCCCTCACGCCACCCATAACTCCCTGCCTCTCACAATGCTGGAATGGGGTCGTGGAGGGATTAGCTTAGGAATTTAATGCTACCGGCGATGTCTGTTGGTGATGAGCACACGATAGTTCGGTGTGGTGTGAAGGTATGAGGGAGGGAAGGGAGGTGGAGAGGGAGGGAAGGGAGGTAGAAAGGGAGGGAAGGGAGGTAGAGAGGGAGGGAAGGGAGGTAGAGAGGGAGGGAAGGGAGGTAGAGACGGAGGGAAGGGAGGTAGAGACGGAGGGAAGGGAGGTAGAGAAAAAGGGAAGGGAGGTAGAGATGGAGGGAAGGGAGGTAGAGACGGAGGGAAGGGAGGTAGAGACGGAGGGAAGGGAGGTAGAGAGATAGGGAAGGGAGGTAGAGACGGAGGGAAGGGAGGTAGAGAGGGAGGGAAGAGAGGTAGAGAGGGAGGGAAGGGAGGTAGAGAGGGAGGGAAGGGAGGTAGAGATGGAGGGAAGGGAGGTAGAGAGATAGGAAAGGGAGGTAGAGACGGAGGGAAGGGAGGTAGAGACGGAGGGAAGGGAGGTAGAGACAGAGGGAAGGGAGGTAGAGAGATAGGGAAGGGAGGTAGAGACGGAGGGAAGGGAGGTAGAGACGGGATAGGGAAGGGAGGTAGAGACGGAGGAAAGGGAGGTAGAGAGATAGGGAAGGGAGGTAGAGACGGAGGGAAGGGAGGTAGAGAGATAGGGAAGGGAGGTAGAGACGGAGGGAAGGGAGGTAGAGAGGGAGGGAAGAGAGGTAGGAGGGAGGGAAGAGAGGACGGAGGGAAGGGAGGTAGAGAGGGTGGGAAGGGAGGTAGAGAGGGAGGTAAGGGAGGTAGAGAGGGAGGGAAGGGAGGTAGAGAGGGAGGGAAGGGAGGTAGAGAGGGAGGGAAGGGAGGTAGAGAGGGAAGGAAGGGAGGTAGAGAGGGAAGGAAGGGAGGTAGAGAGGGAAGGAAGGGAGGTAGAGAGGGAAGGAAGGGAGGTAGAGAGGGAAGGAAGGGAGGTAGAGAGGGAAGGAAGGGAGGTAGAGAGGGAAGGAAGGGAGGTAGAGAGGGAAGGAAGGGAGGTAGAGAGGGGAGGAAGGGAGGTAGAGAGGGAAGGAAGGGAGGTAGAGAGGGGAGGAAGGGAGGTAGAGAGGGAAGGAAGGGAGGTAGAGAGGGAAGGAAGGGAGGTAGAGAGGGAAGGAAGGGAGGTAGAGAGGGGAGGAAGGGAGGTAGAGAGGGAAGGAAGGGAGGTAGAGAGGGGAGGAAGGGAGGTAGAGAGGGAAGGAAGGGAGGTAGAGAGGGAAGGAAGGGAGGTAGAGAGGGAAGGAAGGGAGGTAGAGAGGGAAGGAAGGGAGGTAGAGAGGGGAGGAAGGGAGGTAGAGAGTGTTGGTAGGGAGGTAGAGAGGGTAGGAAGGGAGGTAGAGAGGGAAGGAAGGGAGGTAGAGAGGGGAGGAAGGGAGGTAGAGAGGGAAAGGGAGGTAGAGAGGGAAGGAAGGGAGGTAGAGAGGGAAGGAAGGAAGAGAGGGAGGAAGGGAGGTAGAGAGGGAGGAAGGGAAGGGTGGTAGAGTGGGAGGGAAGGGAGGTAGAGAGGGAAGGAAGGGAGGTAGAGAGGGAAGGAAGGGAGGTAGAGAGGGAAGGAAGGGAGGTAGAGAGGGAAGGAAGGGAGGTAGAGAGGGAAGGAAGGGAGGTAGAGAGGGAAGGAAGGAGGGAGGAAGGGAGGTAGAGAGGGAAGGAAGGGAGGTAGAGAGGGAAGGAAGGGAGGTAGAGAGGGAAGGAAGGGAGGTAGAGAGGGAAGGAAGGGAGGTAGAGATGGAAGGAAGGGAGGTAGAGAGGGAAGGAAGGGAGGTAGAGAGGGAAGGGAGGTAGAGAGGGAAGGAAGGGAGGTAGAGAGGGGAGGAAGGGAGGTAGAGAGGGAAGGAAGGGAGGTAGAGATGGAAGGAAGGGAGGTAGAGAGGGAAGGAAGGGAGGTAGAGAGGGAAGGAAGGGAGGTAGAGAGGGAAGGAAGGGAGGTAGAGAGGGAAGGAAGGGAGGTAGAGAGGGAAGGAAGGGAGGTAGAGAGGGAAGGAAGGGAGGTAGAGAGGGAAGGAAGGGAGGTAGAGAGGGAAGGAAGGGAGGTAGAGAGGGAAGGAAGGGAGGTAGAGAGGGAAGGAAGGGAGGTAGAGAGGGAAGGAAGGGAGGTAGAGAGGGAAGGAAGGGAGGTAGAGAGGGAAGGAAGGGAGGTAGAGAGGGAAGGAAGGGAGGTAGAGAGGGAAGGAAGGGAGGTAGAGAGGGAAGGAAGGGAGGTAGAGAGGGAAGGAAGGGAGGTAGAGAGGGTAGGAAGGGAGGTAGAGAGGGAAGGAAGGGAGGTAGAGAGGGAAGGAAGGGAGGTAGAGAGGGAAGGAAGGGAGGTAGAGAGGGAAGGAAGGGAGGTAGAGAGGGAAGGAAGGGAGGTAGAGAGGGAAGGAAGGGAGGTAGAGAGGGAAGGAAGGGAGGTAGAGAGGGAAGGAAGGGAGGTAGAGAGGGAAGGAAGGGAGGTAGAGTGGGAAGGAAGGGAGGTAGAGAGGGAAGGAAGGGAGGTAGAGAGGGAAGGAAGGGAGGTAGAGAGGGAAGGAAGGGAGGTAGAGAGGGAAGGAAGGGAGGTAGAGAGGGAAGGAAGGGAGGTAGAGAGGGAAGGAAGGGAGGTAGAGAGGGAAGGAAGGGAGGTAGAGAGGGAAGGAAGGGAGGTAGAGAGGGAAGGAAGGGAGGTAGAGAGGGAAGGAAGGGAGGTAGAGAGGGAAGGAAGGGAGGTAGAGAGGGAAGGAAGGGAGGTAGAGAGGGAAGGAAGGGAGGTAGAGAGGGAAGGAAGGGAGGTAGAGAGGGAAGGAAGGGAGGTAGAGAGGGAAGGAAGGGAGGTAGAGACGGAGGGAAGGGAGGTAAAGAGATAGGGAAGGGAGGTAGAGAGGGAGGGAAGGGAGGTAGAGAGGGAGGGAAGGGAGGTAGAGAGGGAGGGAAGGGAGGTAGAGAGGGAGGAAGGGAGGTAGAGAGGGAAGGAAGGGAGGTAGAGAGGGAAGGAAGGGAGGTAGAGAGATAGGGAAGGGAGGTAGAGAGGGAGGAAGGGAGGTAGAGAGGGATGGAAGGGAGGTAGAGAGGGATGGAAGGGAGGTAGAGAGGGTAGGAAGGGAGGTAGAGAGGAGGGAAGGGAGGTAGAGAGGGAGGGAAGGAGAGGTAGAGAGGGAGGAAGGGAGGTAGAGAGGGAAGGAAGGGAGGTAGAGAGGGAAGGAAGGGAGGTAGAGAGGGAAGGAAGGGAGGTAGAGAGGGAAAGGGAGGTAGAGAGGGAGGGAAGGGAGGTAGAGAGGGAAGGAAGGGAGGTAGAGAGGGAAGGAAGGGAGGTAGAGAGGGAAGGAAGGGAGGTAGAGAGGGAAGGAAGGGAGGTAGAGAGGGAAGGAGGAAGGGGAAGGAAGGGAGGTAGAGAGGGAAGGAAGGGAGGTAGAGAGGGAAGGAAGGGAGGTAGAGAGGGAAGGAAGGGAGGTAGAGAGGGAAGGAAGGGAGGTAGAGAGGGAAGGAAGGGAGGTAGAGAGGGAAGGAAGGGAGGTAGAGAGGGGAAGGAAGGGAGGTAGAGAGGGAAGGAAGGGAGGTAGAGAGGGAAGGAAGGGAGGTAGAGAGGGAAGGAAGGGAGGTAGAGAGGGAAGGAAGGGAGGTAGAGAGGGAAGGAAGGGAGGTAGAGAGGGAGGGAAGGGAGGTAGAGAGGGAAGGAAGGGAAGGGAGGGGAGGGAGGTAGAGAGGGAAGGAAGGGAGGTAGAGAGGGAAGGAAGGGAGGTAGAGAGGGAAGGAAGGGAGGTAGAGAGGGAAGGGAGGAGGGAAGAGAGGGAAGTATGGGTGGTTGAGAGGGAAGGAAGGGAGGTAGAGAGGGAAGGAAGGGAGGTAGAGAGGGAAGGAAGGGAGGTAGAGAGGGAAGGAAGGGAGGTAGAGAGGGAAGGAAGGGAGGTAGAGAGGGAAGGAAGGGAGGTAGAGAGGGAAGGAAGGGAGGTAGAGAGGGAAGGAAGGGAGGTAGAGAGGGAAGGAAGGGAGGTAGAGAGGGAAGGAAGGGAGGTAGAGAGGGAAGGAAGGGAGGTAGAGAGGGAAGGAAGGGAGGTAGAGAGGGAAGGAAGGGAGGTAGAGAGGGAAGGAAGGGAGGTAGAGAGGGAAGGAAGGGAGGTAGAGAGGGAAGGAAGGGAGGTAGAGAGGGAAGGAAGGGAGGTAGAGAGGGAAGGAAGGGAGGTAGAGAGGGAAGGAAGGGAGGTAGAGAGGGAAGGAAGGGAGGTAGAGAGGGAAGGAAGGGAGGTAGAGAGGGAAGGAAGGGAGGTAGAGAGGGAAGGAAGGGAGGTAGAGAGGGAAGGAAGGGAGGTAGAGAGGGAAGGAAGGGAGGTAGAGAGGGAAGGAAGGGAGGTAGAGAGGGAAGGAAGGGAGGTAGAGAGGGAAGGAAGGGAGGTAGAGAGGGAAGGAAGGGAGGTAGAGAGGGAAGGAAGGGAGGTAGAGATGGAAGGAAGGGAGGTAGAGAGGGAAGGAAGGGAGGTAGAGAGGGAAGGAAGGGAGGTAGAGAGGGAAGGAAGGGAGGTAGAGAGGGAAGGAAGGGAGGTAGAGAGGGAAGGAAGGGAGGTAGAGAGGGAAGGAAGGGAGGTAGAGAGGGAAGGAAGGGAGGTAGAGAGGGAAGGAAGGGAGGTAGAGAGGGAAGGAAGGGAGGTAGAGAGGGAAGGAAGGGAGGTAGAGAGGGAAGGAAGGGAGGTAGAGAGGGAAGGAAGGGAGGTAGAGAGGGAAGGAAGGGAGGTAGAGAGGGAAGGAAGGGAGGTAGAGAGGGAAGGAAGGTAGAGAGGGAGAGGGAGGGAAGGATGGGAGGTAGAGAGGGAAGGAAGGGAGGTAGAGAGGGAGGAAGGGAGGTAGAGAGGGAAGGAAGGGAGGTAGAGAGGGAAGGAAGGGAGGTAGAGAGGGAAGGAAGGGAGGTAGAGAGGGAAGGAAGGGAGGTAGAGAGGGAGGAAGGGAGGTAGAGAGGGAAGGAAGGGAGGTAGAGATGGAAGGAAGGGAGGTAGAGAGGGAAGGAAGGGAGGTAGAGAGGGAAGGAAGGGAGGTAGAGAGGGAAGGAAGGGAGGTAGAGAGGGAAGGAAGGGAGGTAGAGAGGGAAGGAAGGGAGGTAGAGAGGGGAAGGAAGGGAGGTAGAGAGGGAAGGAAGGGAGGTAGAGAGGGGAAGGAAGGGAGGTAGAGAGGGAAGGAAGGGAGGTAGAGAGGGAAGGAAGGGAGGTAGAGAGGGAAGGAAGGGAGGTAGAGAGGGAAGGAAGGGAGGTAGAGAGGGAAGGAAGGGAGGTAGAGAGGGAAGGAAGGGAGGTAGAGAGGGAAGGAAGGGAGGTAGAGAGGGAAGGAAGGGAGGTAGAGAGGGAAGGAAGGGAGGTAGAGAGGGAAGGAAGGGAGGTAGAGAGGGAAGGAAGGGAGGTAGAGAGGGAAGGAAGGGAGGTAGAGAGGGAAGGAAGGGAGGTAGAGAGGGAAGGAAGGGAGGTAGAGAGGGAAGGAAGGGAGGTAGAGAGGGAAGGAAGGGAGGTAGAGAGGGAAGGAAGGGAGGTAGAGAGGGAAGGAAGGGAGGTAGAGAGGGAAGGAAGGGAGGTAGAGAGGGAAGGAAGGGAGGTAGAGAGGGAAGTGTACATGAGGACAGAAAGTAGAACTTGGGAGATGCTTGGACCTAACTATTTCCATGTAGATTAAGAACTATTGTGTATTACCTAGGTGTATGAGTGAGAGAGAGAGAGAGAGAGAGAGAGAGAGAGAGAGAGAGAGAGAGAGAGAGAGAGAGAGAGAGAGAGAGAGAGAGAAGCTGGTGTAAGAGAGGAAGGAAGTTCCTGTGAACCAGCAAGCAAGTTTATGTAGGTGCAGCTACATATAAGTACAAATACATAGTAATATATGCAGAACAAGCCACATGACCATGGAAATTTTTAGCTCTAGATCTTTCACACTCTCTTGTATCGTCAGGAGCTATGCAATGTTACAAGACATTTATATATATATATATATATATATATATATATATATATATATATATATATACATACATATATACATATATATATATATACATTGTTGTTACCTGGAGTATACCTGGAAAGGGTTTCGGGGGTCAGCGCCCCGGCGGCCCGGTCTGAAACCAGGCCTTGTGGTGGATCAGGATCTGATCAACCAGGCTGTTACTGCTGGTCGCACGGAAACTGACGTACGAACCACAGCCCGGTTGGTCAGGTACTGAATTTAGGTACCTATCCAGTGCCTTCTTGAAGACAGCCAGGGGTCTATTGGTAATCCCCCTTACGTATGCTGGGAGGCACTTGAACAGTCTTGGGCCCCTGACCCTTATCGTGTTGTCAGTGTACTCGTGGCGCCCCTGCTTTTCACTCGGGGAATGTTGCATCTCCCGCCGGGTCTTTAGCTTTCATAGGGAGTGATTTTCATGTGTGCAAGTTTGATACTAATCCCTCTAGGATTTTCCAAGTGTATATTATCATGTATCTCTCTCGCCTGCATTCCAAGGAATACAAATCAAAGGACTTCAACCATTCCCAGTAATTTAGGTGCTTTATCGTATTTATGTGTGCTGTGACATCATCATTTAGTACCAGTACATGTACAAGGTATACAGACCTTAGTTGACATTAATGACATACTACTATATAGAAAGCCGATTGTTACGCTGAGCATTTCGGGCAAATTAGGTCAGTTTTGTCCCAGGATGCGACCCACACAAGTCGACTAACACCCAGGTACCCATTTTCCTGATGCCCCGTGGCCACAAAGACACGCCACGATGCCCGTGCACCGTGGCCACCAGGCCACGGTGCACCGTGGCCTGGTGCATTATTGCTCCTGACGACGCACGAGAGTCTGAAAGGTATGTATATGTATGTATGTATGTATATATATATATATATATATATATATATATATATATATATATATATATATATATATATATATATATATATATATATATATATATATATATATATAGAGTGGTGTTGAGAGTAGTCGTTGTAGCAAGTGTTGGCACTCCTGGGCGCTAATATCATACAGAGTGAAGTGCCAGATCTTTTGTGTGTGAACAGTGGCACTGGTGGTAAAAACTGACAACTGAATATGTATCTTAAGAAGAATGTTGAGCAGGATGATCATTGTTGGTGATTGTGTTGGTGATTGTGTTGGTGATTGTGCTGGTGATTGTGCTGGTGATTGTGCTGGTGATTGTGCTGGTGATTGTGCTGGTGATTGTGCTGGTGATTGTGCTGGTGATTGTGCTGGTGATTGTGCTGGTGATTGTGCTGGTGATTGTGCTGGTGATTGTACTGGTGATTGTGCTGGTGATTGTGCTGGTGATTGTGCTGGTGATTGTGCTGGTGATTGTGCTGGTGATTGTGCTGGTGATTGTACTGGTGATTGTGCTGGTGATTGTGCTGGTGATTGTGCTGGTGATTGTGCTGGTGATTGTGTTGGTGATTGTGCTGGTGATTGTGCTGGTGATTGTGCTGGTGATTGTGCTGGTGATTGTGCTGGTGATTGTACTGGTGATTGTGCTGGTGATTGTACTGGTGATTGTGCTGGTGATTGTGTTGGTGATTGTGCTGGTGATTGTGCTGGTGATTGTGCTGGTGATTGTACTGGTGATTGTACTGGTATTTTAGTCACTGTAGAGGTTTTTGGTGACTGCTGTGATGATTTTAGTGGTTTTTAGTGACTGTAGGGGTTTTTAGTGATGGTGATTGTACTGTTTTTTAATTGATTGATAGTGAGTGTAGTGATTTTTAGTGATTGTTGTGATTGTAATGGTGTTTAGTGATTGGTTTTTAATTACTGGTGCGATTGTAGTGGTTTTTACTGATTATGGTTTTTCATTACTGTTGTGGTGATTATAGTGGTTGTTGGTGTTAAATGTAGTGGTTGGTGGTGTTAAATGTAGTGGTTGGTGGTGTTTAATGTAGTGGTTGGTGGTGTTAAATGTAGTGGTTGGTGGTGTTAAATGTAGTGGTTGGTGGTGTTAAATGTAGTGGTTGGTGGTGTTTAATGTAGTGGTTGGTGGTGTTAAATGTGGTGGTTGGTGGTGTTAAATGTAGTGGTTGGTGGTGTTAAATGTAGTGGTTGGTGGTGTTAAATGTAGTGGTTGGTGGTGTTTAATGTAGTGGTTAGTGGTGTTAAATGTAGTGGTTGGTTGTGTTAAATGTAGTGGTTGGTGGTGTTAAATGTATTGGTTGGCGGTGTTAAATGTAGTGGTTGGAGGTGTTTTAAATGTAGTGGTTGGTGGTGTTAAATGTAGTGGTTGGTGGTGTTAAATGTAGTGGTTGGTGGTGTTAAATGTAGTGGTTGGTGGTGTTAAATGTAGTGGTTGGTGGTGTTAAATGTAGTGGTTGGTGGTGTTAAATGTAGTGGTTGGTGGTGTTAAATGTAGTGGTTGGTGGTGTTAAATGTAGTGGTTGGTGGTGTTAAATGTGGTGGTTGGTGGTGTTAAATGTAGTGGTTGGTGGTGTTAAATGTAGTGGTTGGAGGTGTTTTAAATGTAGTGGTTGGCGGTGTTAAATGTAGTGGTTGGAGGTGTTTTAAATGTAGTGGTTGGCGGTGTTAAATGTAGTGGTTGGAGGTGTTAAATGTAGTGGTTGGTGGTGTTAAATGTAGTGGTTGGAGGTGTTAAATGTAGTGGTTGGTGGTGTTAAATGTAGTGGTTGGTGGTGTTAAATGTAGTGGTTGGTGGTGTTAAATGTAGTGGTTGGTGGTGTTAAATGTGGTGGTTGGTGGTGTTAAATGTAGTGGTTGGAGGTGTTAAATGTAGTGGTTGGTGGTGTTAAATGTAGTGGTTGGAGGTGTTAAATGTAGTGGTTGGTGGTGTTAAATGTAGTGGTTGGTGGTGTTAAATGTAGTGGTTGGTGGTGTTAAATGTGGTGGTTGGTGGTGTTAAATGTGGTGGTTGGTGGTGTTAAATGTAGTGGTTGGTGGTGTTAAATGTAGTGGTTGGTGGTGTTAAATGTGGTGGTTGGTGGTGTTAAATGTAGTGGTTGGTGGTGTTAAATGTAGTGGTTGGTGGTGTTAAATGTAGTGGTTGGTGGTGTTAAATGTAGTGGTGGTGTTAAATGTGGTTGGTGGTGTTAAATGTAGTGGTTGGAGGTGTTAAATGTAGTGGTTGGTGGTGTTAAATGTAGTGGTTGGCGGTGTTAAATGTAGTGGTTGGTGGTGTTAAATGTAGTGGTTGGAGGTGTTAAATGTAGTGGTTGGTGGTGTTAAATGTAGTGGTTGGTGGTGTTAAATGTAGTGGTTGGTGGTGTTAAATGTAGTGGTTGGTGGTGTTAAATGTAGTGGTTGGTGGTGTTAAATGTAGTGGTTGGTGGTGTTAAATATAGTGGTAAATGTGGTTGGTGGTGTTAAATGTAGTGGTTGGTGGTGTTAAATGTAGTGGTTGGTGGTGTTAAATGTAGTGGTTGGTGGTGTTAAATGTAGTGGTTGGTGGTGTTAAATGTAGTGGTTGGCGGTGTTAAATGTAGTGGTTGGCGGTGTTAAATGTAGTGGTTGGAGGTGTTAAATGTAGTGGTTGGTGGTGTTAAATGTAGTGGTTGGTGGTGTTAAATGTAGTGGTTGGTGGTGTTAAATGTAGTGGTTGGTGGTGTTAAATGTAGTGGTTGGTGGTGTTAAATGTAGTGGTTGGAGGTGATGGTTGTGTTAATGGTTGATGTAATTGTTAATTAAGGTTGGTGATTGTGATGGCTGGTGCTAGTTGAGAGTGCTGCTAGTAGTTGAGACGGAGGCAATGGTGTGGCACTGTGCTATGGCACTGGTGTGGCACCGTGATGTGGCCACATAGGTATGGCACTGTGGAGATGTGGCACCGCGGTATGCACTGTGGCATGGCACTCTGGGGGTATGGCACTCGGATATGTCACTGGGGTATGGCACTATGAAGAGTATGGCACTCTGGGGGTATGATACTCTATGGGGTAAAGCACTTTGGTGGTATGACACTCGGGTATGGCACTCGGGGGTATGGCACTCGGGGGATATGACACTGTCCATCATTTCCTTGATGCCAAACGCAGATGTTGTAATAGGGTGCTTATGCCCTTTCAGAAATAAGGCAATTTGGTCGTAGAGTCGTCGATCCCAGCCTTTAGAAGTTCCTAAATGACCCTTAACACATTATAGCGTTATGTGAGACCGTAGAGATGCATGTGTCGGTCTGTTCTGCGCAAAAATGGTCCTTATGAATTATTGTACATAAGGCCCAGTTTGCCATGGAGGAGAGTGCCAAGGTGACCCTTACATTGGTAGACAATTGTGTAGTTTCATAGGGTCGAGAGTAACATGGTTGGTGGAGGTAGAATGAGTCTTATTGACAGGGGCTGGCGGGCAGTCCTCCTGTTGTTGGGTATTGGATCTGTTTCCTGTTGTTTCAACGGTCGAGGGTTCCTTAATGAAGGAATCATGCCCCGGTGCCCTGCCCCTGGTGCCTTGTCCCTGGTGCTCTGCCCCTGGTGCCTTGCCCCTGGTGCCCTGCCCCTGGTGCCTTGCCCCTGATGCCCTGCCCCTGGTGCCCTGTCCCTGGTGCCTTGCCCCTGGTGCTCTGCCCCTGGTGCCTTGACCCTGGTGTCCTGCCCCTGGTACCCTGCTCCTGGTGCCTTGCCCCTGGTGCCCTGTCCCTGGTGCCTTGCCCCTGGTGCTCTGCCCCTGGTGCCCTGCCCCTAGTGCCTTGCCCCTGATGCCCTGCCCCTGGTGCCCTGTCCCTGGTGCCTTGCCCCTGGTGCCTTGCCCCTGGTGTCCTGCCCCTGGTACCCTGCTCCTGATGCCTTGCCCCTGGTGCCCTGCCCCTGGTGCCCTGCCCCTGGTGCCTTGCCCCTGGTGCCTTGCCCCTGGTGCTCTCCCCCTGGTGCCCTGCCCCTGCGGCCCTGCCCCTGGTGCCCTGCCCCTGGTGCCTTGCCCCTAGTGCCTTGCCCCTGGTGCTCTGCCCCTGGTGCCCTGCCCCTGGTGCCCTGCCCCTGCGCCATTGATACACTAAGGGAAAACACCATAAGTGTCCGGGGCCCAAGACTGTTCAACAGCCTCCCATCAAGCATTAGGGGAATTACCAATAAACCCCTGGCTGCCTTCAAGAGAGAGCTGGACAGATACCTAAAGTCAGCGCCGGATCAGCCGGGCTGTGGCTCGTACGTTGGACTGCGTGCGGCCAGCAGTAACAGCCTAGTTGATCAGGCCCTGATCCATCGGGAAGCCTGGTCATGGACCGGGCCGCGGGGGCGTTGATCCCCGGAATAACCTCCAGGTAACCTCCAGGTATGCCTTGCCTCTGGTGCCCTGTCCCTTGTGCCTTGCCCCTGGTGCCCTGCCTCTGGTGCCCTGCCCCTGGTGCCCTGCCTCTGGTGCCCTGCCCCTGGTGCCTTGCCCCTGGTGCCCTGCCCCTGGTGCATTGCCCATGGTGTTTTGCCCCTGGTGCCTTGCCCTTCCTTGTCTACGTGCCCTGCTTTACCCTGCCTTCACTAACATCCCCTGTCATCACATGTTCCACTGTCATCACATGCCTCCCTGCCATCATATGCCCCCTGTCATCACATGCCTCCCTGCCATCATATGCCCCCTGTCATCACATGCCTTCCTGTCATCACATGCCCTCCTCTGCCATCACATGCCCTCCCCTGCCATCACATGCCCTCCCTTGTCCTTCCCTGCCACCACCTACCCTGGGTGCTCTATTCACTCCCCTACCTCCCTCCCTCCCATACAGTCCCGTTCCTCCCTTCCCACACTCTCCCCTTCCATTATCTGGTAGACATTTCTCTGCCATTCTCTATTAAATTTTTGAAGTCTTACTCATTCAGTAGGACCTTAGACAACTTCCTTCAGTAGGACCTTAGACAACTTCCTTCAGTAGGACCTTAGACAACTTCCTTCAGTAGGACCTTAGACAACTTCCTTCAGTAGGACCTTAGACAACTTCCTTCAGTAGGACCTTAGACAACTTCCTTCAGTAGGACCTTAGACAACTTCCTTCAGTAGGACCTTAGACAACTTCCTTCAGTAGGACCTTAGACAACTTCCTTCAGTAGGACCTTAGACAACTTCCTTCAGTAGGTCCTTAGACAACTTCCTTCAGTAGGACCTTAGACAACTTCCTTCAGTAGGACCTTAGACAACTTCCTTCAGTAGGACCTTAGACAACTTCCTTCAGTAGGTCCTTAGACAACTTCCTTCAGTAGGACCTTAGACAACTTCCTTCAGTAGGTCCTTAGACAACTTCCTTCAGTAGGTCCTTAGACAACTTCCTTCAGTAGGTCCTTAGACAACTTCCTTCAGTAGGACCCTAGACAACTTCCTTCAGTAGGTCCTTAGACAACTTCCTTCAGTAGGTCCTTAGACAACTTCCTTCAGTAGGACCCTAGACAACTTCCTTCAGTAGGTCCTTAGACAACTTCCTTCAGTAGGTCCTTAGACAACTTCCTTCAGTAGGACCTTAGACAACTTCCTTCAGTAGGTCCTTAGACAACTTCCTTCAGTAGGTCCTTAGACAACTTCCTTCAGTAGGACCCTAGACAACTTCCTTCAGTAGGTCCTTAGACAACTTCCTTCAGTAGGTCCTTAGACAACTTCCTTCAGTAGGACCTTAGACAACTTCCTTCAGTAGGTCCTTAGACAACTTCCTTCAGTAGGTCCTTAGACAACTTCCTTCAGTAGGTCCTTAGACAACTTCCTTCAGTAGGACCCTAGACAACTTCCTTCAGTAGGTCCTTAGACAACTTCCTTCAGTAGGTCCTTAGACAACTTCCTTCAGTAGGACCCTAGACAACTTCCTTCAGTAGGTCCTTAGACAACTTCCTTCAGTAGGTCCTTAGACAACTTCCTTCAGTAGGACCTTAGACAACTTCCTTCAGTAGGTCCTTAGACAACTTCCTTCAGTAGGTCCTTAGACAACTTCCTTCAGTAGGACCCTAGACAACTTCCTTCAGTAGGTCCTTAGACAACTTCCTTCAGTAGGTCCTTAGACAACTTCCTTCAGTAGGACCTTAGACAACTTCCTTCAGTAGGTCCTTAGACAACTTCCTTCAGTAGGACCTTAGACAACTTCCTTCAGTAGGACCTTAGACAACTTCCTTCAGTAGGTCCTTAGACAACTTCCTTCAGTAGGTCCTTAGACAACTTCCTTCAGTAGGACCTTAGACAACTTCCTTCAGTAGGACCTTAGACAACTTCCTTCAGTAGGTCCTTAGACAACTTCCTTCAGTAGGACCTTAGACAACTTCCTTCAGTAGGTCCTTAGACAACTTCCTTCAGTAGGACCTTAGACAACTTCCTTCAGTAGGTCCTTAGACAACTTCCTTCATTAGGACCTTAGACAACTTCCTTCAGTAGGACCTTAGACAACTTCCTTCAGTAGGTCCTTAGACAACTTCCTTCAGTAGGACCTTAGACAACTTCCTTCAGTAGGTCCTTAGACAACTTCCTTCAGTAGGACCTTAGACAACTTCCTTCAGTAGGACCTTAGACAACTTCCTTCAGTAGGACCTTAGACAACTTCCTTCAGTAGGACCTTAGACAACGTCCTTCAGTAGGACCTTAGACAACTTCCTTCAGTAGGACCTTAGACAACTTCCTTCATTAGGACCTTAGACAACGTCCTTCATTAGGACCTTAGACAACTTCCTTCAGTAGGACCTTAGACAAAGTCCTTCATTAGGACCTTAGACAACTTCCTTCAGTAGGACCTTAGACAACGTCCTTCATTAGGACCTTAGACAACTTCCTTCAGTAGGACCTTAGACAACGTCCTTCATTAGGACCTTAGACAACTTCCTTCATTAGGACCTTAGACAAAGTCCTTCATTAGGACCTTAGACAACGTCCTTCAGTAGGACCTTAGACAACGTCCTTCAGTAGGACCTTAGACAACTTCCTTCAGTAGGACCTTAGACAACTTCCTTCAGTAGGACCTTAGACAACTTCCTTCAGTAGGACCTTATCTTCCCTCGGCAGGACTTTCAAGAACTATAAAATTCTGTTTTTAAACAGCTGAAATTCATGCAGGTGCCTCAGGATTCACTGCTCAGTAGCTGGCACTCACTTTTCATTTCCCTAGGAGACGATGCCCAAACTCCTTTCCCTGCGAGGCCATGCCCAACAGCGGGCATGCTCCCTCAATGCCCTAAACAGTTCCCAAACTTATTCCCCTAATGCCCTAACAGTTCCCAAACTCATTCCCCCAATACCCCCACAAGGCAGTATCCGACAGTTGGCACTTCTCATTGCCGAAAGGCAATGCCCAACAGCTGGCACCCCCTCCTCCCCTCCCTTTTCCCCCTCCCTCTCCACTCATCCCAACGGCGCGTCTTCCCTTTTTCCCCTCTGCTGATTGGTTCCGATTTTACGATAGGGAAGACCTAATTCTCCCCTCCATCAACCTCCCCTTGTTTATGCCTCTTCCCCCTCGCTGCCCCACCGTTTCCCCTCGCTTCCCTTCTTTTCCCTTCCCTCCCACTGGCATTGTCTTGACGCCCAGGAATTCTCAGCCACGTTCCTGTGACGGGGCAGGCGTGTAGAGGCGCTCAATGAGGTGCCAGTGGGTACCAGGGAGTGCGACGGGGTACCAAGAGGTGCCAGGGGATCCCAAAATGTATTAAAGGGCGCCAGGGTATTCCAGAAGGTGCCTGGGTAACCCAGAAGGTTCCAGGGTAACCCAGAAGGCGCAAGAGTATTCCAGAAGGTGCCAGGGTAACTCAAAAGGTGCAAGAGTATCCCAGAAAGTGCCAAGGTATCCCAAATGGTGCTAGGGTATCCCAGAAGGTGTCAGGGTATTCCAGAAGGTGCCAGGGGTATCCCAGAAGATGCCTGGGTAACCCAGAAGGTTCCAGGGTAACCCAGAAGGCGCAAGAGTATTCCAGAAGGTGCCAGGGTAACTCAAAAGGTGCAAGAGTATCCCAGAAAGTGCCAAGGTATCCCAAATGGTGCTAGGGTATCCCAGAAGGTGTCAGGGTATTCCAGAAGGTGCCAGGGGTATCCCAAAAGGTGCCAGGTTATCTCAGAAGGTCCCAGGGGTATCCCAGAAGGTGTCTGGGTAACTCAGAAGGTGCCAGGGTAACCCAGAAGGTGGAAGGGTATCCCGGAAAGTTTCGGAGTATTCCAAAAGGTGCCAGAGGTATCCTAGAAGGAGCCAGGGTATCCCAAAAGGTGCCTGGGTATCCCAGAAGGTGCCAGAACATCCCAGAAGGTGCCAGGGGTATCCCAGAAGGTGACAGGGGTATCCCAGAAGGTGCTAGGGTATCCCAAAAGATGCCAGGACGTCCCAGAAGGCGCCAGGACATCCCAGGAGGTGCCAGGTTATCTCAGAAGGTCCCAGAGTATTCCAGAAGGTGCCAGGGATATCCCAGAAGGTTCCAGGGGCATACCACAAGGTGCCAGGGTATCCCAAAAGGCACCTGGGTATCCCAGAAGGTGTCGGGACTTCCCAGAAGATGCCATGGTATTCCAGAAGGGCCCAGGGTATTCCAGAAGGTTCCAGGAGTATCCCATTAGGTGCCTGGGTATCCCAGAAGGTGCCAAGGATGGTAGACCTCAGGAGATGATTCGAGATAGGAAAGACATCAGGTCCAAGGAGATCCCAAATGCTAGGTGGATGCTAGGTACCTTGAAGATGCTAAGTACCTCGAAGCTGCTAGGTACTTGAGGAGTGCTAAGAAGCAGGATTGCAAATCACCTGGATTCCCAAAATCTGCACAATCCAGGGCAACATGGGTTCAGGGCAGGTCGCTCCTGCCTCTCACAACTACTGGATCACTATGACATGGCCTTGGATGCACTGGAAGAAAATCAGAATGCAGATGTAATATACACAGACTTTGCAAAAGCATTTGACAAATGCGATCATGGTGTAATAGCCCATAAAATACGTGCTAAAGGAATAACTGGGAAAGTGGGGAGATGGATCTTCAACTTCCTAACAAATCGAACACAAAGAGTAGTGGTCAACAGAGTTAAATCGGAGGCTGCCATAGTGAAGAGCTCTGTTCCACAAGGCACAGTACTCTCCCCCATCTTATTCCTTATCCTCATATCAGACATAAACAGAGATATACACCACAGCACCGTATCATCCTTTGCGGATGATACTAGGATCTGCATGAGGCTGTCATCTGCTGAGGACGCGGTTAACCTCCAAGAAGATATAAACAAAGTTTTCCAGTGGGCCACGGTAAACAATATGATGTTCAATGAGGACAAATTCCAACTACTCCGTTATGGAAAACTGGAGGAGATAATAACTAGAACAGAGTATACTACTGACTCCGGCCATACAATAGAGCGGAAAAATAATGTAAGGGACCTGGGAGTAGTAATGTCTGAGGATCTCACTTTCAAGGATCACAACAGTGCCACGATCGCACGTGCAAAGAAAATGATAGGATGGATAATGAGAACTTTCAAAACGAGAGATGCCAAGCCCATGATGATCCTTTTCAAATCACTTGTTCTCTCTAGGCTGGAATACTGCTGTACATTAACATCTCCATACAAAGCAGGTGAAATCGCAGATCTAGAGAGTGTACAGAGATCCTTTACCGCACGTATAAGTTCTGTCAAGCACCTTAACTACTGGGAACGCTTGAAAGCACTTGACTTGTACTCGTTGGAACGCAGGAGGGAGAGATATATCATAATCTACACTTGGAAAATCTTGGAAGGAATGGTCCCAAATCTGCACACAGAAATCACTCCCTACGAAAGTAAAAGACTGGGCAGGCGATGCAAAATGCCGCCAATAAAAAGTAGGGGCGCCATTGGTACACTAAGAGAAAACACCATAAGTGTCCGGGGCCCAAAACTGTTCAACAGCCTCCCATCAAGCATTAGGGGAATTGCCAATAAACCCCTGGCTGCCTTCAAGAGAGAGCTGGACAGATACCTAAAGTCAGTGCCGGATCAGCCGGGCTGTGGCTCGTACGTCGGACTGCGTGCGGCCAGCAGTAACAGCCTAGTTGATCAGGCCCTGATCCATCGGGAGGCCTGGTCGTGGACCGGGCCGCGGGGGCGTTGATCCCCGGAATAACCTCCAGGTAACCTCCAGGTAACCTCGAAAATACTAGGTTACATAAGAACATAAGAACGAAGGAACACTGCAGAAGGCCTACTGGCCCATGCGAGGCAGGTCCAAGTCTCCTACCGGCTTAAGCCAATGCACCCAACCTAGTCAGGTCAGGTCACATTGACTTAAGGGAGGAACACGGCAACCGACCTGGTAGTACAAGCTATGAGGTCTAACTCACACCCACCCACATCCACTCATGTATTTATCCAACCTATTTTTAAAGCTACACAACGTTCTGGCCTCTATAACTGTACTCGGGAGTTTGTTCCACTCATCCACAACTCTATTACCAAACCAGTACTTTCCTATATCCTTCCTGAATCTGAATTTCTCCAACTTAAAACCATTGCTGCGAGTCCTGTCTAGGCTAGATATTTTCAGCACACAATTTACATCCCCTTTATTTATTTCTGTCTTCCATTTATACACCTCAATCATATCCCCCCTAATTCTACGTCTTTCTAGAGAGTGCAGATTCAGGGCCCTCAGTCTATCCTCATAGGGAAGGTTTCTGATACATGGGATCAACTTTGTCATCCTCCTTTGTACATTTTCCAGAGAATTTATATCCATTCTGTAATACGGTGACCAAAACTGTGCAGCATAATCTAAATGAGGCCTAACCAAGGATGTATAGAGTTGAAGAACAACCTGAGAACTCCTATTATTTATGCTTCTTGATATGAAGCCAAGGATTCTATTAGCTTTATTGCGAACACTTATGCACTGTTGTCTTGGTTTCAGATTACTGCTAACCAGAACTCCTAAATCTTTTTCGCAATCCGTAATATTAAGATCTACATTATTTAGTTTATATGTGGCATGGTTATTGTCCTGTCCAACATTTAGAACTTTGCATTTGTCTATATTAAACTGCATCTGCCACTTCTCCGACCACTGCATCAGTCTATTCAAATCTTCCTGGAGTGCTCGAATGTCCTCGTCAGAATGAATTCGACGGCCTATTTTGGTGTCATCGGCAAACTTGCCGATGTCGCTCTTTATGCCCTCATCTATGTCGTTTATGTAGATTGTGAACAGCAGGGGGCCCAACATTGACCCCTGTGGAACACCGCTCGTGACGCTTCCCCACTCTGATTTCTCCCCATTTATGCAAACTCTCTGCTGCCTATTTGTCAACCATGCCTCTATCCAGGAAAAAATTTCTCCTCCTATTCCATGTGCCTTAATTTTCCTCAATAGTCTCTGATGTGGGACCCTGTCAAAAGCCTTACTGAAGTCCATATACACAATATCATATTCATTACCATGATCTACCTCCTCAAATACCTTAGTAAAAAAAGTTAATAAATTCGTAAGGCAGGAACGCCCCTTTGTAAAACCATGCTGAGATTCGTTGATTAATTTATGCTTTTCAAGGTGGCTACGAACTGCCTCGGCAATTATTGATTCCATAAATTTTCCCACTATGGAGGTTAGGCTTATTGGTCTATAGTTCGAAGCTAAGGACCTGTCACCTATTTTGAAAATAGGTATCACATTTGCCATTTTCCACTTATCTGGCACCATGCCAGTTTGTAGTGATATATTGAAAAGATTAGCCAAAGGTTTGCTAAGCTCCTCTTTACATTCCTTTAGAACCCAAAACGAGAGATGCCAAGCTCATGATGATCCTTTTCAAATCACTTGTTCTCTCTAGGCTGGAATACTGCTGTACATTAACATCTCCATTCAAAGCAGGTGAAATCGCAGATCTAGAGAGTGTACAGAGATCCTTTACTGCACGTATAAGTTCTGTCAAGCACCTTAACTACTAGGAACGCTTGGAAGCACTTGACTTGTACTCGTTGGAACGCAGGAGGGAGAGATATATCATAATCTACACTTGGAAAATCCTGGAAGGAATGGTCCCAAATCTGCACACAGAAATCACTCCCTACGAAAGTAAAAGACTGGGCAGGCGATGCAAAATCCCCCAATAAAAAGTAGGGGCGTCATTGGTACACTAAGGGAAAACACCATAAGTGTCCGGGGCCCAAGACTGTTCACCAGCCTCCCATCAAGCATTAGGGGAATTGCCAATAAACCCCTGGCTGCCTTCAAGAGAGAGCTGGACAGATACCTAAAGTCAGTACCGGATCAGCCGGGCTGTGGCTCGTACGTTGGACTGCGTGCGGCCAGCAGTAACAGCCTAGTTGATCAGGCCCTGATCCATCGGGAGGCCTGGTCATGGACCGGGCCGCGGGGGCGTTGATCCCCGGAATAACCTCCAGGTAACCAGGAGGGACCGATTACCTCAAACTCCTCCTCATCTTCCACTTTTCTCTACACTGGACTGAAGAAGTCACTGGCTAGCGAAACGTTTCCAGAATAATGATACCCGAATGATACACAAGTGTCTCATTTATCAATAAATAGGCGCCAGAGAGGTAGTAGACTGTTGGGGTTGGCGTTCTGTGCCGAGAGGACAGAGAGAGAACACAATATCGTGGCTGGAACAATTCACAAAATTGTACCAGGTTATCCTGGGTTAATGTTAATCTGGGGTTAATGTTAATCTGGGGTTAATGTTAATCTGGGGTTAATGTTAATCTAGGGTTAATGTTAATCTAGGGTTAATGTTAATCTGGGGTTAATGTTAATCTGGGGTTAATGTTAATCTGGGGTTAATGTTAATCTGGGGTTAATGTTAATCTGGGGTTAATGTTAATCTAGGGTTAATGTTAATCTGGGGTTAATGTTAATCTGGGGTTAATGTTAATCTGGGGTTAATGTTAATCTGGGGTTAATGTTAATCTAGGGTTAATGTTAATCTGGGGTTAATGTTAATCTGGGGTTAATGTTAATCTGGGGTTAATGTTAATCTGGGTTTAATGTTAATCTAGGGTTAATGTTAATCTGGGTTAATGTTAATCTGGGGTTAATGTTAATCTGGGGTCAATGTTAATCTGGGGTTAATGTTAATCTGGGTTAATGCTAATCTGGGGTTAATGTTATCCGGAGTTAATGTTATCTGGGGTTAATGTTAATCTGGGGTTAATGTAAATCTCTGGTTAATGCTAATCTGGGGTTAATATTAATCTGGGGTTAATGTTAATCTGGGGTTAATTTTCATCTGGGGTTAATTTTCATCTGGGGTTAATGTTCATTTGGGGATAATGTTATCCGGGGTTAATGTTATCTGGGGTTAATGTTATCCGGGGTTAATGCTATACGGGGTTAATGTTATACGGGGTTAATGTTATCTGGGGTTAATGTTATCCGGGGTTAATGTTATCCGGGGTTAATGACTCGGAGAACTACAGTAGTTCTTGGACACCTCGGTGTCAGTAGATGTCAATATACCCTGGGGTAATTATCCCCAGGATAAGGATCATCTTCTACAGGGGTTAATCACCCCGAGGATAAAGTTCTTGGGCTGCTAGAAGGCAGACCGAGGGATGGGGAGAGAGAGAGAGAGAGAGAGAGAGAGAGAGAGAGAGAGAAATAGGGAAGGTCAGTGGCACCCTCCGTCCGGATGTGTGTGTGTGTCTAAAACCTTGTTCGTGGTTGATCTCTGGCCCAGGGGATCAGGGGGGAGCCTCCAGCTTCCGTTGACGGAAATTAGCAAATTGTCTCCAGGAATGTTCCTTTGCGATATTTCCGAGCATTGTGAAGGCTGCCTTCGTGTGTCTCGGGGCGTCCGCGGAATGTCGTCTTAAGGCAGAAGTCTCAAGACGGCGCAGGAGCTCCCGTAGGTTACCTGGAGGTTACCTGGTTACCTGGTTACCTGGTTACGGTACAATGTTTTCTCGGTTGTCTCGGTTTCAGGCAATTGTTCTTATCTGAGCTCATACAGTATACACTGTGAGGTGTGTGTGCATGTATTTATGCGCAAAATAACCATTGTGAAATAATAGTGAAATTCCAATCGCTTTCGTGATTTCTCACTTTATCAAGGAATTCCTTGAAAATGTGAGAAATCACGAAACCGCTTGGAATTTCACCATTTTAACAGTCGTTATTATGGATATTGTGATATCACCTGTTGTGATTTTATTGCATATATATATATATATATATATATATATATATATATATATATATATATATATATATATAAATATATATATATATATATATATACATATAAATATATATATAAATATATATATAAATATATATATAAATATATATATATACATAAAAATATATATAGTAGGTTGGTAGACAGCAACCACCCAGGGAAGTACTACCGTCCTGCCAGATGACTGTGAAACAAAAACCTGTAACTGTTTTGCATGATGGTAGGATTGCTGGTTTCTTTTTCTGTCTCATAAACACGCTAAGATAACAGGGATATCTTGCTACTCCTACTTACACTTTGGTCACACTTCACAGACACGCACATGCATATATATATATACATACATCTAGGTTTTTCTCCTTTTTCTAAATAGCTCTTGTTCTTTTTTATTTCTTCTATTGTCCATGGGGAAGTGGAAAAGAATCTTTCCTCCGTAAGCCATGCGTGTCGTATGAGGCGACTAAAATGCCGGGAGCAATGGGCTAGTAACCCCTTCTCCTGTATACAATTACTAAAAAAGAGAAGAAGAAAAACTTTATAAAACTGGGTTGCTTAAATGTGCGTGGATGTAGTGCGGATGACAAGAAACAGATGATTGCTGATGTTATGAATGAAAAGAAGTTGGATGTCCTGGCCCTAAGCGAAACAAAGCTGAAGGGGGTAGGAGAGTTTCAGTGGGGGGAAATAAATGGGATTAAATCTGGAGTATCTGAGAGAGTTAGAGCAAAGGAAGGGGTAGCAGTAATGTTAAATGATCAGTTATGGAAGGAGAAAAGAGAATATGAATGTGTAAATTCAAGAATTATGTGGATTAAAGTAAAGGTTGGATGCGAGAAGTGGGTCATAATAAGCGTGTATGCACCTGGAGAAGAGAGGAATGCAGAGGAGAGAGAGAGATTTTGGGAGATGTTAAGTGAATGTATAGGAGCCTTTGAACCAAGTGAGAGAGTAATTGTGGTAGGGGACTTGAATGCTAAAGTAGGAGAAACTTTTAGAGAGGGTGTGGTAGGTAAGTTTGGGGTGCCAGGTGTAAATGATAATGGGAGCCCTTTGATTGAACTTTGTATAGAAAGGGGTTTAGTTATAGGTAATACATATTTTAAGAAAAAGAGGATAAATAAGTATACACGATATGATGTAGGGCGAAATGACAGTAGTTTGTTGGATTATGTATTGGTAGATAAAAGACTGTTGAGTAGACTTCAGGATGTACATGTTTATAGAGGGGCCACAGATATATCAGATCACTTTCTAGTTGTAGCTACACTGAGAGTAAAAGGTAGATGGGATACAAGGAGAATAGAAGCATCAGGGAAGAGAGAGGTGAAGGTTTATAAACTAAAAGAGGAGGCAGTTAGGGTAAGATATAAACAGCTATTGGAGGATAGATGGGCTAATGAGAGCATAGGCAATGGGGTCGAAGAGGTATGGGGTAGGTTTAAAAATGTAGTGTTAGAGTGTTCAGCAGAAGTTTGTGGTTACAGGAAAGTGGGTGCAGGAGGGAAGAGGAGCGATTGGTGGAATGATGATGTAAAGAGAGTAGTAAGGGAGAAAAAGTTAGCATATGAGAAGTTTTTACAAAGTAGAAGTGATGCAAGGAGGGAAGAGTATATGGAGAAAAAGAGAGAAGTTAAGAGAGTGGTGAAGCAATGTAAAAAGAGAGCAAATGAGAGAGTGGGTGAGATGTTATCAACAAATTTTGTTGAAAATAAGAAAAAGTTTTGGAGTGAGATTAACAAGTTAAGAAAGCCTAGAGAACAAATGGATTTGTCAGTTAAAAATAGGAGAGGAGAGTTATTAAATGGAGAGGTAGAGGTATTGGGAAGATGGAAGGAATATTTTGAGGAATTGTTAAATGTTGATGAAGATAGGGAAGCTGTGATTTCGTGTATAGGGCAAGGAGGAATAACATCTTGTAGGAGTGAGGAAGAGCCAGTTGTGAGTGTGGGGGAAGTTCGTGAGGCAGTAGGTAAAATGAAAGGGGGTAAGGCAGCCGGGATTGATGGGATAAAGATAGAAATGTTAAAAGCAGGTGGGGATATAGTTTTGGAGTGGTTGGTGCAATTATTTAATAAATGTATGGAAGAGGGTAAGGTACCTAGGGATTGGCAGAGAGCATGCATAGTTCCTTTGTATAAAGGCAAAGGGGATAAAAGAGAGTGCAAAAATTATAGGGGGATAAGTCTGTTGAGTGTACCTGGTAAAGTGTATGGTAGAGTTATAATTGAAAGAATTAAGAGTAAGACGGAGAATAGGATAGCAGATGAACAAGGAGGCTTTAGGAAAGGTAGGGGGTGTGTGGACCAGGTGTTTACAGTGAAACATATAAGTGAACAGTATTTAGATAAGGCTAAAGAGGTCTTTGTGGCATTTATGGATTTGGAAAAGGCGTATGACAGGGTGGATAGGGGGGCAATGTGGCAGATGTTGCAAGTGTATGGTGTAGGAGGTAGGTTACTGAAAGCAGTGAAGAGTTTTTACGAGGATAGTGAGGCTCAAGTTAGAGTATGTAGGAAAGAGGGAAATTTTTTCCCAGTAAAAGTAGGCCTTAGACAAGGATGTGTGATGTCACCGTGGTTGTTTAATATATTTATAGATGGGGTTGTAAGAGAAGTAAATGCGAGGGTCTTGGCAAGAGGCGTGGAGTTAAAAGATAAAGAATCACACACAAAGTGGGAGTTGTCACAGCTGCTCTTCGCCGATGACACTGTGCTCTTGGGAGATTCTGAAGAGAAGTTGCAGAGATTGGTGGATGAATTTGGTAGGGTGTGCAAAAGAAGAAAATTAAAGGTGAATACAGGAAAGAGTAAGGTTATGAGGATAACAAAAAGATTAGGTGATGAAAGATTGAATATCAGATTGGAGGGAGAGAGTATGGAGGAGGTGAACGTATTCAGATATTTGGGAGTGGACGTGTCAGCGGATGGGTCTATGAAAGATGAGGTGAATCATAGAATTGATGAGGGAAAAAGAGTGAGTGGTGCACTTAGGAGTCTGTGGAGACAAAGAACTTTGTCCTTGGAGGCAAAGAGGGGAATGTATGAGAGTATAGTTTTACCAACGCTCTTATATGGGTGTGAAGCGTGGGTGATGAATGTTGCAGCGAGGAGAAGGCTGGAGGCAGTGGAGATGTCATGTCTGAGGGCAATGTGTGGTGTGAATATAATGCAGAGAATTCGTAGTTTGGAAGTTAGGAGGAGGTGCGGGATTACCAAAACTGTTGTTCAGAGGGCTGAGGAAGGGTTGTTGAGGTGGTTCGGACATGTAGAGAGAATGGAGCGAAACAGAATGACTTCAAGAGTGTATCAGTCTGTAGTGGAAGGAAGGCGGGGTAGGGGTCGGCCTAGGAAGGGTTGGAGGGAGGGGGTAAAGGAGGTTTTGTGTGCGAGGGGCTTGGACTTTCAGCAGGCATGCGTGAGCGTGTTTGATAGGAGTGAATGGAGACAAATGGTTTTTAATACTTGACGTGCTGTTGGAGTGTGAGCAAAGTAACATTTATGAAGGGGTTCAGGGAAACCGGCAGGCCGGACTTGAGTCCTGGAGATGGGAAGTACAGTGCCTGCACTCTGAAGGAGGGGTGTTAATGTTGCAGTTTAAAAACTGTAGTGTAAAGCACCCTTCTGGCAAGACAGTGATGGAGTGAATGATGGTGAAAGTTTTTCTTTTTCGGGCCACCCTGCCTTGGTGGGAATCGGCCGGTGTGATAATAATAAAAAAAAATATATATATATATATATATATATATATATATATACACTGCCACAGTAACCCTGTGGCAGTAACCCCTGTGACAGTAACCCTGGTTGCAGTTGCTTCATCGCTTCCTGGGCCCCGTCGTACCCGCTCTTGAAACCGCGTATTAGATTATTATTTTTCCGCTTTCAATCTCTGATGGGCACTGCACCTGGATTTTAGGATCAGTTAACCTGGCAGACATAATTTTTACAATAACAGGCGAGATAAATCAGAGCAAGGGAGGGTGTGGAGGGATAGTGGGAGTGTGGTGCGATGTGGAGTGGGTGTGGGAGGCATGGTGGGGGTGTGGGAGGCATGGTGGGGGTGTGGGGTGAGAGGGGGTTTGTTGAGTTATATAGGGAAGAGGTGAGGTGCGGTGGGGGCATCATGGCCTGACGACTGAGTTATGACCTGCCACTGGACGCAAGAAATCAGAGCATGTGTTTTCTGTTACTGCTTCTCCCCCTTCCCCTTCCCTTCCTCCCCCCCCTTCCTCCCCTCCCACCCAATACCTCCTGTTCCTCCCTTGCCCAACCATCCTCCCGTCTCCAGCATCCCTCCTCCCCCACCTACATCTCCAGAGATGCTGGTCCTCTCTCTGCCTGTCTCCACTTCCCCTCTATTGGCACTCCTTCCCTATTTTCCCCTCTCCTCCTCCACCACCACTACTACCTGGCTCTTTCCTCCCCCCGCAGAAACTAGGCCTACCCTTCAACAAGGCTGTGAATTGTAGTGATCTCTTCACATTATCGCCTCTGCTGACACCTGGGCGGGATGGCATCCTCTTGACCCCTGGCACCCATCTTCCTTGTCAGAGACCTCCCTTGTTTTCCTGAACGGCATCCTGGGGGGGGTGTCCTGATCAACCAGGCTGTGATGATTAGTAAGCAAGTAAGTTTATTTCGGCACAGGTACACATAAGTACAATCATCATAGTGTAAATTAAAGGGAATAACATCCAAAATATCAGTGACTTATTTTTATTGGACTTACGATCTGCAGACAGCAATAGCCCAGCTGATCAGACTACAGGTATGTAGACATGAATGGGATGGCACCTGGAGTGAGAGATATGGGAGGAAGTGCAAAATAAACCCAGTTTAAAGAAGGGGTGCGGTGGGCACAATAAGAGAACACTGTATCAACATCCGTGGCTCCAGGTTATTCAACATCTTACCAGAAGATATCATTAACACTGCTGGAACAAGTGTAGAAGCCTTCAACAGGAAACTGGGCAAGTGTCTTCACCAGGTGCCAAATCAACCAGGCTGTGATGGACATGTGGGGGAGCAGGCCACCAGCAGCAACAGCCTGGTGGACCAGACAAGCACCAGACGAGCCTGGCCCATGGCCGGGCTCCGGGAATAAAAAGACTTTCGGAACTCATTAGAGGTATATTAATGGTGTGAGGGAGGGAAGAAAGGGAGCAAGGAGCGAAGGGGGAAGTAGGGAAGGGAAGGAAGAGGATAGGGAGAAGAAGGAAGGGAGGGGAGAAGGGCCGATTTCACGGTCCCTCCATAAATCGGTTCCATACTGAGGACTGAGACGAACGAACGAAGGTAATGGATTATTACGGATGTTTGGGAAGCAAGGAGGAAGAGGGTGTTGAGGAGGAGGGGAGAGTGTTGGGGAGGAGGAGAGAGTGTTGGGGAGAAGGGGAGAGTGTTGGGGAGGAGGGGAGGGTATTGGGGAACAGGGGAGTGTTGGATAGCGGAGTGTTGGGGAGCAAGGGAGGGGGGGAAAGTGTTTGGGAGGAGGGGAGAGTGTTGGGGAGAAGGGGAGTGTTGGGGAGGAGGGGAGGGTATTGGGGAACAGGGGAGTGTTGGATAGCGGAGTGTTGGGGAGCAAGGGAGAGTGTTGGGGAGGAGGGGAGAGTGTTGGGGAGGAGGGGAGAGTGTTGAGGAGGAGGGGAGAGTGTTGGGGAGAAGGGGAGGGTATTGGGGAACAGGGGAGAGTGTTGGATAGCGGAGTGTTGGGGAGCAAGAAAGTGTTGGGGAGGAGGGGAGAGTGTTGGGGAGGAGGGGAGAGTGTTGGGAAGGAGGGGAGAGTGTTGGGCAGCAGGGGAGAGTGTCGGGGAGGAGGGGAGAGTGTTGGGGAGAAGGGGAGCGTATTGGGAAACAGGGGAGAGTGTTGGATAGCGGAGTGTTGGGGAGCAAGGGAGAGTGTTGGGGAGGAGGGGAAAGTGTTGGGGAGGAGGAGAGAGTGTTGGGGAGGAGGGGAGAGTGTTGGGGAGCAGGGGAGGGTGATTTGAAGCAGGGGAAAATGTTGGAAAGCAGGGGAGAGTGTTGGGGAGCAGACGAGAGTTGGGAAGCAGGGGAGAGTGTTGGAGGGGAGGGGAGGGTGTTGGGGAGGAGGGGAGGGTGTTGGGGAGCAGGGGAGGGTGTTGGGGAGCAGGGGCGGGTCTTGGGGAACAGGGGAGAGTGTTGGATAGTGGAGTGTTGGGGAGCAAGGGAGAGTGTTGGAGGAGAGGGGAGGGTGTTGGGGAGGAGGGGAGGGTGTTGGGGAGAAGGGGAGGGTGTTGGGGAGGAGAGGAGGGCATATCAAGGGAGTACCTTAGAACGAATCCTGGTAATCCCAGTTTCAACGTCAGGCTTCCTGATGCCCTGGTCAACCAGGCTGTTTGGCCCAGTGTCTCGCAGGGCCACAGAAGCCATCACGACTCTGATGGTCAGGGATCTAGGGCAGAAAGCTCGCCAGCAACATTGCTGTTATCTGCTGGTAGACCGTTGAAGAGTCTTGGTCCAAGCATATTAACAATGTTGTTTAATCTACCAGTGGGTTTCATTACTCTTCTCTGGGTTGATTTCGGACTTTAACTCATATCTTTCATCCCCGGCTGACGCCTTGACACCCGGCTCAGGTGGAGACTGTCAGCTGATGACTTTGTCAGGTTATAGGCTGTGTGAGAGGCCGGGGAAAAGAGGGCAGGACAGGCTATGGGCACTACTGCCTTCCTGATGAGTAGTGCTGACGGCCTGGCCTAGGGTATGGGCACTATTGCCGTCCTGATGGGTGGTGCTGACAGCCTACCCAGGTTGATGGTTCGCTAGACACATGTGAACACTTTAACTCACCACTCAACCAGGTTTAAGACTTTTAGAGTGTTGATGCTGCCTCGTCTTGAGGGATAGGCTGACTGCTGCTGCTGTTGCTGCTGCTGCTGTTACTGGTACTGCTGCTGTTACTGGCACTGCTGCTGTTACTGGTACTGCTGCTGTTACTGGTACTGCTGCTGTTACTGGCACTGCTGATGTTACTGGTACTGCTGCTGTTACTGGCACTGCTGCTGTTACTGGTACTGCTGCTGTTACTGGTACTGCTGCTGTTACTGGCACTGCTGATGTTACTGGTACTGCTGCTGTTACTGGCACTGCAGCTGTTACTGGTACTGCTGCTGTTACTCGTACTGCTGCTGTTACTGGTACTGCTGCTGTTACTGGCACTGCTGCTGTTACTGGCACTGCTGCTGTTACTGGCACTGCTGCTGTTACTGGTACTGCTGCTGTTACTGGTATTTCTGCTGTTACTGGTACTGCTGCTGTTACTGGTACTGCTGCTGTTACTGGCACTGCTGCTGTTACTGGCACTGCTGCTGTTACTGGCACTGCTGCTGTTACTGGTACTGCTGCTGTTACTGGTATTTCTGCTGTTACTGGTACTGCTGCTGTTACTGGTACTGCTGCTGTTACTGGCACTGCTGCTGTTACTGGTACTGCTGCTGTTACTGGCACTGCTGCTGTTACTGGTACTGCTGCTGCTACTGGCACTGCTGCTGTTACTGGTACTGCTGCTGTTACTGGCACTGCTGCTGTTACTGGCACTGCTGCTGTTACTGGTACTGCTGCTGTTACTGGTACTGCTGCTGTTACTGGCACTGCTGCTGTTACTGGCACTGCTGCTGTTACTAGTACTGCTGCTGTTACTGACACTGCTGCTGTTACTGGCACTGCTGCTGTTACTGACACTGCTGCTGTTACTGGTACTGCTGCTGTTACTGGTACTGCTGCTGTTACTGGTACTGCTGCTGTTACTGGCACTGCTGCTGTTACTGGCACTGCTGCTGTTACTAGTACTGCTGCTGTTACTGACACTGCTGCTGTTACTGGCACTGCTGCTGTTACTGACACTGCTGCTGTTACTGGTACTGCTGCTGTTACTGGTACTGCTGCTGTTACTGGCACTGCTGCTGTTACTGGTACTGCTGCTGTTACTGGCACTGCTGCTGTTACTGGTACTGCTGCTGTTACTGGTACTGCTGCTGTTACTGGCACTGCTGCTGTTACTGGTACTGCTGCTGTTACTGGCACTGCTGCTGTTACTGGTACTGCTGCTGTTACTGGTACTGCTGCTGTTACTGGTACTGCTGCTGTTACTGGCACTGCTGCTGTTACTGGCACTGCTGCTGTTACTGGCACTGCTGCTGTTACTGGTACTGCTGCTGTTACTGGTATTTCTGCTGTTACTGGTACTGCTGCTGTTACTGGTACTGCTGCTGTTACTGGCACTGCTGCTGTTACTGGCACTGCTGCTGTTACTGGCACTGCTGCTGTTACTGGTACTGCTGCTGTTACTGGTATTTCTGCTGTTACTGGTACTGCTGTGTTACTGGTACTGCTGCTGTTACTGGTACTGCTGCTGTTACTGGCACTGCTGCTGTTACTGGCACTGCTGCTGTTACTGGTACTGCTGCTGTTACTGGTACTGCTGCTGTTACTGGTACTGCTGCTGTTACTGGCACTGCTGCTGTTACTGGCACTGCTGCTGTTACTGGTACTGCTGCTGTTACTGGCACTGCTGCTGTTACTGGTACTGCTGCTGTTACTGGTACTGCTGCTGTTACTGGCACTGCTGCTGTTACTGACACTGCTGCTGTTACTGGTACTGCTGCTGTTACTGGCACTGCTGCTGTTACTGGCACTGCTGCTCTTACTGGTACTGCTGCTGTTACTGGTACTGCTGCTGTTACTGGTACTGCTGCTGTTACTGGTACTGCTGCTGTTACTGGTACTGCTGCTGTTACTGGCACTGCTGCTGTTACTGGCACTGCTGCTGTTACTGGCACTGCTGCTGTTACTGGTACTGCTGCTGTTACTGGTACTTCTGCTGTTACTGGTACTGCTGCTGTTACTAGTACTGCTGCTGTTACTGGTACTGCTGCTGTTACTGGCATTGCTGCTGTTACTGGCACTGCTGCTGTTACTGGTACTGCTGCTGTTACTGGCACTGCTGCTGTTACTGGCACTGCTGCTGTTACTGGCACTGCTGCTGTTACTGGTACTGCTGCTGTTACTAGCACTGCTGCTGTTACTGGTACTGCTGCTGTTACTGGCACTGCTGCTGTTACTGGTACTGCTGCTGTTACTGGCACTGCTGCTGTTACTGGTACTGCTGCTGTTACTGGCACTGCTGCTGTTACTGGTACTGCTGCTGTTACTGGTACTGCTGCTGTTACTGACACTGCTGCTGTTACTGGTACTGCTGCTGTTACTGGCACTGCTGCTGTTACTGGTACTGCTGCTGTTACTGGCACTGCTGCTGTTACTGGTACTGCTGCTGTTACTGGCACTGCTGCTGTTACTGGTACTGCTGCTGTTACTGGTACTGCTGCTGTTACTGGCACTGCTGCTGTTACTGGCACTGCTGCTGTTACTGGCACTGCTGCTGTTACTGGTACTGCTGCTGTTACTGGTACTGCTGCTGTTACTGGCACTGCTGCTGTTACTGGTACTGCTGCTGTTACTGGTACTGCTGCTGTTACTGGCACTGCTGCTGTTACTGGTACTGCTGCTGTTACTGGTACTGCTGCTGTTACTGGCACTGCTGCTGTTACTGACACTGCTGCTGTTACTGGTACTGCTGCTGTTACTGGTACTGCTGCTGTTACTGGCACTGCTGCTGTTACTGGTACTGCTGCTGTTACTGGCACTGCTGCTGTTACTGGTACTGCTGCTGTTACTGGTACTGCTGCTGTTACTGGCACTGCTGCTGTTACTGACACTGCTGCTGTTACTGGTACTGCTGCTGTTACTGGCACTGCTGCTGTTACTGGCACTGCTGCTCTTACTGGTACTGCTGCTGTTACTGGTACTGCTGCTGTTACTGGTACTGCTGCTGTTACTGGTACTGCTGCTGTTACTGGTACTGCTGCTGTTACTTCTGTTGGTGCTGTCGGCTTTCCACGGCCTAAATAACAGGACTGAAAAAGGCCACTTGGGGCGAAACGTTTTAAATGAGAAGTAATGGCTTGTACTGAGAATTAAAACACATGACCAACTTTTAAGTATCTATATTGATGAAAAGTATCGCCTACGTAGTAGGCTTCTTCAATCAGATCCAGTGGATGATGTAATCAGTCCATCAAGTTTGGAGAAGGAGAATTTGGGGTGGTCAGTCCCTCAGTCGAAGGACTGACCACCCAAAAATACTTTTTCTGCCTAGTGTGGGCCAGTAGGCCTTCTGCAGTGTTCCCCCTCTTTTATGTTCTTACGTTAGGCTGGTGGGACGAGAGGCGAATGGGAGTAGCAGAAGGAAGGGTCACCGAAGGGCACACCAGGTGATGAAGGGAACCAACACTGTAAATAAGGAACTGCCATTAGGATAACGGAGATGGAACTGACCTTCACAAGGTCTTACCTTTACCTTTGAAGGGTTTCGAGAGTTAATCTACTCTCTGCGCCCGGCCATGGGCCAGGCTCGTCTGGTGATTGCCTGGTCAACCATGCTGTTGCTGCTGGAGGCCCGCTAACTTGTATATCTTGGTGTAGACCTCAGTGGACTATACTGTTACTGGACCACAGTGTTACTGTTGCTGGACCAGTGTTGCTGTTGCCGGACCACAGTGTTACTGTTACAGAACCACAGTGTTGCTGTTATTGGACCACAGTGTTACTATTACTGGACCAGTGTTACTGTTACTGGACCATTGTTACTGTTACTGGACCACAGTGTTACTGTTACTGGACTACAGTGTTATTGTTACTGGACCACAGTGTTACTGTTACTGGACCACAGTGTTGCTGTTATTGGACCACAGTGTTACTGTTACTGGACCAGTGTTACTGTTACTGGACCACAGTGTTACTGTTACTGGGCCACAGTGTTACTGTTAGTGGACTACAGTGTTATTGTTACTGGACCACAGTGTTACTGTTACTGGACCACAGTGTTACTGTTACTGGACCACAGTGTTACTGTTACTGGACCACAGTGTTACTGTTACTGGACCACAGTGTTATTGTTACTGAACCACAGTGTTACTGTTACTAAACCACAGTGTTACTGTTACTGGGCTACAGTGTTACTGTTACTGGACCACAGTGTTACTGTTACTGGACCACAGTGTTACTGTTACTGGACCACAGTGTTACTGCTACTGGACCACAGTGTTACTGTTACTCGACCATTTAATTAGGCTTCATTGTTTTGTGTGTCAATTTGACCCCGTCTCGAGGTCATACTGGGGTCACAGGTCGAAGGAGGAAGGTGTCTGGGGTATGGGAGGGGAGGGGAGGGGAGGGGAGACGGAGGGTAGAAGTGTCATCTTTCTGAGGAATCAGGTCAAATCTCTACCCTCTGACCCCAACCAGTTGTGACCCCTTCTCGTGACCCCCTGGCACTTCCCTAAGTGACTCCCTGGCACTTCCCTAGGTGACCCCCTGGCACTTCCCTAGGTGACCCCCTGGCACTCCCCTAGGTGACCCAGACTAATGTGACAGACTCTGACAGTCCTCCTGACCTGTACTCTCTATCTCTAATACTCAATCAGACGATCAACCTGAATGTCGTTATTCCCTACGTACACGACAGGTATTGAGAAATCCTCAAGTATCATTTGTAACTACCAATTCAGATTTGCCTCAAATACGGCATGAGTTAGCCAGTGCAACAGAGTTTGATCCTCCCAGAGATGACACCCATTCTGCATATGTCAATCTCACCCTAGCAGAGTTGGGGTTAAATGTAAATAATCTGTATAGATAAATAATTACAGTGTCAACTTATTAATATTCAAGAATTTTTGTTTGTATTCACGTTCTCTCCGAATTCTGAGAGTTAACAGTCTAGATTTGAGTGCACCAAGTCTACTTTCTGTTAAACACCTTTTTTTGTATATATTTCTTCCTCAGAATCCGTAGATCACATGAATACAGATCGATCGATCAAATTTTTTTTTTATCACTTTTATTGTGTAATCCCAACGTTGAGTCTCATTTGATGAGTTGTGCTATATTATACCTTGTATTGCATTACAGTTTCAGTTACGTAAGCTTCCATTCCAATGTTCTACTTATGTATGTTATAATGTTCAATTGTTGTGCGCTTTGACATTGTATAGAATCAGCCCAAGCCGTACGCCTGCCGTCTCTAGTTTGTATTAGCTGTATGTCGGGACGACATACGTTAGCGTCGCCGAGCTCTCAGTAGTATCAGTTCCTAGTAACCAGTTGCCAGTAACCAGTTACCAGTAGTATGACTCACTACCAACCTCTGTGTGAATCATTTGTTATTCACTGTTCAGCTGACCTAGCATGTTTTGAATGCTGCTACCCTCTGGGGCACTCAGCGAGCCAGTTGAAGTAGAAACGTTAGGACAGATGGCAGGTCAGTCTTTGTGCTCCACAGATATTCCACCCAATATACTAGAACATCCAACGTGAGTGTTATTTCCCAATCCACGTTATCGAGCCCCCACATGACAAGGTGACCCCCTGGCACTCCCCTAGGTGACCCAAGATGGGTAGGTAAGGTATACCTGGAGAGAGTTTCGGGGATCCACACCCCCCAGACCTGGTCCGTGACCAGGCCTCGCGGTGGATCAGGGCCTGATCAACCAGGCTGTTACTGTTGGCTGGTCAGGTCAACCCGCATTGCGCTACTCTGAGGAAAAAACTTCCCCTCACTCCTTCAGTTACTGCCCTGCAACACTGCATAGCTCCTGATGACGTACCGAGAAGTGTGAAAGTACTTGAGCTAAAGATTTCCATCCTCCCATATATATATATATATATATATATATATATATATATATATATACTTTAGCTCAAGTACTTTCACACACGTCATCAGGAGCTATGCAGTGTTGCAGGGCAGTAGAAGAAGAAGAGAGTAGCGCAATGCGGGTTGACCTGACCAGCCAACAGTAACAGATCAGGATCCATAGGTTGGCAGGAAGGAAGAGACGGAAGAGGAGGAATAGACTCTGAGGTGTCCCTGTTTGCAGATGACGTGAAGTTGATGAGAAGAATTCACTCGATCGAAGACCAGGCAGAACTACAAAGGGTTCTGGACAGGCTGCAGACCTGGTCCAGCAATTGGCTCCTGGAGTTCAATCCCACCAAGTGCAAAGTCATGAAGATTGGGGAAGGGCAAAGAAGACCGCAGACGGAGTACAGTCTAGGGGGCCAGAGACTACAAACCTCACTCAAGGAAAAAGATCTTGGGGTGAGTATAACACCAGGCACATCTCCTGAAGCGCACATCAACCAAATAACTGCTACAGCATATGGGCGCCTAGCAAATCTCAGAACAGCATTCCGACATCTTAATAAGGAATCGTTCAGGACCCTGTACACCGTGTACGTTAGGCCCATATTGGAGTATGCGGCACCAGTTTGGAACCCACACCTAGCCAAGCACGTAAAGAAACTAGAGAAAGTGCAAAGGTTTGCAACAAGACAAGTCCCAGAGCTAAGAGGTATGTCCTACGAGGAGAGGTTAAGGGAAATCAACCTGACAACACTGGAGGACAGGAGAGATAGGGGGGACATGATAACGACATACAAAATACTGAGAGGAATTGACAAGGTGGACAAAGACAGGATGTTCCAGAGATGGACACAGCAACAAGGGGACACATTTGGAAGTTGAAGACACAGATGAATCACAGGGATGTTAGGAAGTATTTCTTCAGCCACAGAGTAGTCAGTAAGTGGAATAGTTTGGGAAGCGATGTAGTGGAGGCAGGATCCATACATAGCTTTAAGCAGAGGTATGATAAAGCTCACGGCTCAGGGAGAGTGACCTAGTAGCGATCAGTGAAGAGGCGGGGCCAGGAGCTCGGACTCGACCCCCGCAACCTCAACTAGGTGAGTACAACTAGGTGAGGTGTGTGTGTGTGTACGTACGTATGTATGCATGCATATATATTGGCAGGGTAGTGGCAGACCTGGCAGGGTAGTGACAGGTCTGGTAGGGTAGTGACAGGCCTGGCAGGGTAGTGGCAGGCCTATCAGGGTAGTGACAGGTCTGGTAGGGTAGTGACAGACCTGGCAGGGTAGTGGCAGGCGTGACAGGGTAGTGGCAGGCCTGGCAGGGTAATGGCAGGCCTATCAGGATAGTGACAGGTCTGGTAGGGTAGTGACAGACCTGGAAGGGTAGTGGCAGGCGTGGCAGGGTAGTGGCAGGCGTGGCAGGGTAGTGGCAGGCCTGGCAGGGTAGTGGCAGCAGGAGGGTCACTTACTCAAGAAGTCAGATAAGTCTGGCTGGTTATTTTAGTCCCTAATATCTGCTGGGATTAATGGCAGGGTCTGCACTCTGCCTCCCCCAACACCCCACCACTCCAGTGCCACCCCAGCTCCCCTACCATCCCAGTGCCACCTCAACACCCCCATCCCAATACCCACCACCACCCCAGTGCCACCCCAACACCCCACCATCCCAGTGCCACCTCCGTCACCCTCACCATCCCAGTGCCACCAACACCCCCACCATCCCAGTGCCACTCCAGTACCCCCACCACCCGAGTCCCACCTTCCACACCCCTACTACCCCAGTACTACCTTCAACACCCTCACCATCCTAGTGCCGCACTAACACCCCTCACCATTCCAGTGCCACCTCCAACACCCCCACCACCCCAGTGCCACCCCAACACCCCCACCACATCCCCAACAAACACCTACCACCACTACAATGCCCTTCACTCACTGAGTGCCTAAGGACACAGCCACTCAGTGAGTGCACAAGATAGCTACAGAGACAGTGGGTATGAGTTGGACCTGCCTAGCAGGCCAGTAGGCCTGCTAGGCACGTCCAACTCACAGGAACACCCAACACACTCTCACGTCTCACCATAACGTGACATCACAACCGCTAAACTAAATCCGGCACACCTGCCGCGGGTTCGAGTCCTACCCGCTGGTGGACCGGTCTCTAGGACAGATATCGACCTGGGAATACAGGCCACAGGTAATAATAATAATAATAATAATAATAATAATAATAATAATAATAATAATAATAATAATAATAATAATAATAATGAGGAGGAGGAAGAAGGGAAGGAGGAGGAGAAGACGAAGAAAAAAATAATAACAATAAAAGAATAAAGCAAGAAGTGTAATAGGAAAGGAGGAATAAAAGTAAGGATGAAAGAAATGAAGAATGATAATGGAAAGAAGTGAGAAAGAAAGGTAGTGAAGGAGAAAGCTGGGAGGAGGGTAAGGCAGGGAGAGTCAGAGGCCTTGTGCCCTGGTTCATGCCCTGGCCCATGCCCTCACCCGTAACCTGGTCCATGACCTGGCCCATGCCCTGACCCGTAACCTGGTCCATGACCTGGCCCATGCCCCAGCCCATGCCCCAGCACATGCCCAGGCTCATGCCCCAGCACACTGGCTGCTGATACCAGGAACCTTAATATCACCCACTTGAATTTTAACAAAACTCTGCCACGAGCCACCAGCCCGTCCTTCATTGTGCCTCACCTGGCACTGTTGTGAGGCTGACCTGTGAGGGAAGGTGGGGGGACGTGTGAGGGAGGGTGGGGGGACGTGTGAGGGAAGGTGGGGGGACGTGTGAGGGAGGGTGGGGGACCTGTGAGGGAAGGTGGGGGGACGTGTGAGGGAGGGTGGGGGACCTGTGAGGGAAGGTGGGGGGACGTGTGAGGGAGGGTGGGGGACCTGTGAGGGAAGGTGGGGGACGGGGGAGGGAGGGTGGGGGACCTATGAGGGAACGTGGGGGAACCTGTGAGGGAAGGTGGGGGACCGGTGAGGGAAGGTGGGGGACCTGTCAGGGAAAGTGGGGGAACCGGTGAGGGACGGTGGGGGACCTGTGAGGGAAGGTGGGGGGACCTGTGAAGGAAAGTGGGGGACCTGTGAGGGAAGGTGGGGGACCTGTGAGGGAAGATGGGGGGACCTGTGAGGGAAGGTGGGGGACGTGTGAGGGAGGGTGGGGGACCTGTGAGAGAAGGTGGGGGACCTTTGAGGGAAGGTGTGGGGACCTGTGAGGGAAGGTGTGGGACGTGTGAGGGAAGGTGGGGGACCTATGAGGGAAGGTGGGCGGACGTATGAGGAAGAGTGGGGTGGGGGACGTGTGAGGGAAGGTGTGGGACGTGTGAGGGAAGGTGGGGGACATGTGAGGGAAAGTGGGGGACGTGTGAGGGAACGTGGGGGACCTGTGAGGGAAGGTGGGGGACGTGTGAGGGAGGGTGGAGACCTGTGAGGGAAGGTGGGGGACGTGTGAGGGAAGGTGGGGGACCTGTGAGGGAAGGTGGGGGACGTGTGAGGGAGGGTGGGGACCTGTGAGGGAAGGTGGGGGACCTGTGAGGGAAGGTGGGGGACCTGTGAGGGAAGGTGGGGGACTTGTGAGGGAAGGTGGGGGACGTGTGAGGGAAGGTGGGGGACGTGTGAGGGGAGTTTGGGGGGAGACGTGTGAGGGGGAGACGTAAGAGAGAGATTGGTGAGGGAGGAAGGGAGTGATGATGGAAGGGGAGTTAAAGTAAGGAAGAGGATTGATGGAAGGGTAATGAAGGAAGGAAAGGAAAAGAGATGGAAGGGGAGATAAAGGGAGGAAGGGAGGGGTGACAAGTATCGATGGTTTAAGGTACAGGAGAAGAGGAGGAAAGGGAGGATAAGGAAAGGGGAGAGAGAATAAGAAAGAAAGAATGAAAGAGAGAAAATAGAGAAGAAGAATAGTACAACTCTCAAAAACAGTCACAGGATAGAAAGGGAGAGAGAATAGGGAGCGAGGATGGAAAAGAGAATAGGGGAGGAGAGGAGGAAAGAGAGGATAAGAGAGAGGGATAGGGAAGCAGGAAGGATGTCAGGGTAGAGACTGAACAGTAGGTTGGGTGCTGGAGGGGGGGGGAGGGAGTGGAGTGAGGGGAAGGAAGAAGTGGAGTGAGGGGAGGTATGGCAGAGGGGAAAAAAGGTTCTGGGAACTTGATAGAGACGTCAGTTTTATATCAACCACTTGACTCTTATAACAAGAGGCTGCTACCCTCACCTTTGGTACCTTTGTGGAGCACCTGAAGAGAAGGCAGGCTCCTACCCTCACCTTTGGTACCTTTGTGGAGCACCTGAAGAGAAGGCAGGCTCCTACCCTCACCTTTGATACCTTTGTGGATCACGTAGGTTGGTAGACAGCAACCGCCCAGGGAGGTACTACCGTCCTGCCAAGTGAGTGTAAAACGGAAGCCTGTAATTGTTTTACATGATGGTAGGATTGCTGGTGTCCTTTTTTCTGTCTCATACACATGCAAGATTTCAGGTATGTCTTGCTACTTCTACTTACAGTTAGGTCACATTACACATACATGTACAAGCATATATGTACACGCCCCTTTGGGTTTTCTTCTGTTTTCTTTCTAGTTCTTGTTCTTGTTTATTTGCTCTTACCTCAAGGAGGCCTGGTCACAGACCGGGCCGCGGGGGCGTTGACCCCCGGAACTCTCTCCAGGTAAACTCCAGGTAAACTTTTGTGTAGGTAAAGGAATATCATGAGAGGCAAGAAGGGGAGACTTCTGCCAGGTTTAGTACCTTCCTGGGGGACTTTGATGCGTCTTTACACTAATTTATCTGCTGTATAATGTAAGCGACCTTTAACGTGTTTTAAACGCGCTATGAACGTGTTTTAGACATGCTACGAACGTATTTTAAACGCGCTGTTGTCGTGCATGAAATTTATCTGAACGGAACGTGAACGACTGTGGTTGGTAGTTATGTTATTCCCCCCCCATCCCCTTCCCTTTTCTTCCCCTTCACCTTGGGGGAGTAGTATGAGGGGAGGGATGTCACTCCCACAACAGGAAATGACTGAGGGTAACAATCATCTGATCGACTGGACTAGCTAGGAAGTTTTGGGCTTGCAGGGGTCGAATCTCACCTCCTGACCCCACTTCTTAAAAGCTACACAATACTGTTGGTTTCTGGTGTCTTAGCAACTATTGTACCTACTCTTGAAACTGTAGTTGGGTGTTAATCATCGTCACCTCCTCATCCACCTGGTCCATCATTTTATAACTTCGAGACCCTTGGCTGTCCTCAAGACCCCTGACTGTCCTCAAGACCCCTGGTTGTCTTCAAGACCCCTGGCTGTCCTCAAGACCCCTGGCTGTCCTCAAGACCCCTGGTTGTCTTCAAGGCCCCTGGCTGTCTTCAAGAGGGAGCTGGACAGATACCTGAAATCAGTCCAGAGGTCTATTGGTAACCCCCCTTATGTATGTATGTTGAGCAATCTTGAGCCCCTGGTAAGTAGTCGTCTTGGATTCCTTCTGTTTTTAGGCTATTTATTCGCTGTGTTCAGCCTACGTAATGAAGGGAAGTGGAGACTTCCAGATCCCTCACATTGGTGAAGATATGGCGAACCTTTTCTTCGCTAGATGAGTTCGTGAACCAATCATTCGCTGAAGACTTTCAGTAATTAGGCATAACCAAGGTGAGTGCGGTTATTCGCTAGAGGAGTTTGTGAGCCGCGCTTTAGATAAAATCTTTTTCTTCAGCCGATGTTGTGTTGGTTTTCTTCCAGTTCCCTTCTCACTGTTTATCACCTCCCTGTTTCCTGCATAACTCTTCCATCAGCTCCTTTATCTATTTCACCCTTTTCTCCCTCCATCCCTCTCTCACTTCATCCAGCCCTCCCTCCGTGCATCCCTCTTCTCCCAGCCCCCTCTTGCCAGAATCAAACCTCTTATGCTCTTTCACCCTCCGTCTCTCCCTTCCTCTCCACCTACCCATTCTTCACTCCCTATACCCTTACCTCTCCTTCCCTACCCCGTCCCTATCCTCATAGTGGGGTGCCTCCGTAGATTAATTCCGAGTATTAATAATGGCATCAAGATGGCACTTCCGGCCTCTCTCCTTCCTCGACCTCTGACACAGTGCCACAGTGCTTACGGCGATGATCAGATTCATTTGGCAGCGGCGAGGGCAACTACAATGACTGGCACAGTAAGCTCACGTTTCTGGACATCTCAGAATCTTAGTATGGTTTTGCAGGTGGTTTAACGGGGTTTGTGTTTATGGAAATTGTTGGAGAGAGGGGAGTAGTGTTGGAGATGAGGGAGGTAGATGGGCCAGATGCTGCGTCTTGTGTGAGAGATAAAGTGAGGTAGACCAGCTTCTCTTTTTCTCTCTCTTTCTCTCCCTCTCCCTCCCGTCCCCATCTGAGTTTTTCCTGGGCTACCCTGTTTCCTGATCTTCCTCCTGTCTTGCCAATCAGGTGCTCTCCCAGCAAGACTCTTGGATCAAACGATGACGGTGTTTACAGAGGCACCATTCTTGCTTCAGTGTTGACAGTGGCAAGCTCGTATAGCAGAGATGCTGCAGGGAAGAGATGGGGGAAGATGATCTGGGGAGGAATGAGACAGGCTGTAACGTCTCCATTTCCTGTATGGGATGCTGTCTGACAGGCGATGGAGGAAGTGTAAGGGACTCAGTGTTTATTTAGGTACAGGTACACATAAATGCGGTTACACAAATTATCATACGTAGGAGCATATGTGAATTATCTAGGATAACCCCCAAAAAAGTCAGTGACTTATTTCCATTTGGGTCCTTAGCGATTGAGTTTCGAATGAGCCATGACACACCCCTGAGGGAGTGCCATTGGGTAGGGGGAAGAGAAATGAGCCCAGGGAGATGATGAGAGGCGCTGTCCCTTTCTAGCTGGGCAATGTAGCTACCATAACAAACGTGAGAGTTGCTCCTGTTTGGTCAGGGCAAGACATCTGGTGTCTTGATCGTCTCTCGGCTTATAAAACCGTCACATAGAACAGCCCATGCTCAAGCAGTGAGCGTGGGCATACCCACGCTCTGAGGGGCTATGTCCAGCCTTCCAGCCCATATTCCAGCAGCACTTTCTTGATATCTCCTTAACGGTGTAAAGATTTTACGACATTGCGTTTAATTTCTCTATTGTTTTCCCACTGTGCTTAGTTTACATACTGTTATATCCCCTGTTTATCGTGATCTTATTGCGTCGTAAGACCATCAGAAAGAAGAAGCACTGCAGCAGGCCTACTGGCCCGCATTAGGCAGGTCCTCCTCAAATCCTTCAGACTAAAAATGTACCACAACTTGTGATCATTGAGTGTTGTGTGTAGTGTGAGGGAGGAGACAGTGATGTAGTGCTCTGATGATGCATCTGACTGACAAAAAATTAATGTGTGTGTGATGAGTCTTTAATATTCTTATAATGTCTCCCCTCACCGCTCTCCCCTCACCCCTCTCCCCTCTCTCCTTCCTCAATCCCCACTCTCCCTCTCCCCCTTCCCCCTCACTTTACTACCCTGTGGCTTATGTTTTTAAAGCCCTTCTTGCCCCCAGGGAGAGTACAAGGTAAACACTAGACCTATCCTTTGTACGTCTGGCAGAGTTGTTGTACCTTCAGCAAGTTGTCGTACATTCGGCAAAGTTGTGGTACATATAGCAAAGTTGTCGTACCTTTGGCAGAGTTGTATCTCTGTCAGAGTTGTCGTACCTTTATCAGAGTTGTACCTCTGGTAGAATTGTTGTACCTGTCGTAGTTGTCGTACCTTTATCAAAGTTGTACCTCTGACAGAATTGTCGTACTTCTGGTAGCGTTGTCGTACTTCTGGTAGCGTTGTCGTACCTTCGTCAGAGTTGTCGTGCTTCTGGCACAGTTGTAGTTTAAGTTTATAGACTTTTGTAGGTAAGGGAGGGCTCCAATCTGGTGCTGCGACCTCCAGCATACGTGATACAGAGGAGTGAGTACCTGTACCTAGTATCTGTAGGTCACCTGTAGTCTCTTCCAGGGGGGTCACCGCCCCCCGGGCCCGGTCCTAGACCAGGCCTCCTGGTTGCTGGCCTCAACGATCATGTTATGTTAGGTCACTTCTGGAATTCACCTTAATAGTAGTGAGAGAATAACGAGTAAACTGAACTACAAGTTGCTAATAATATTAATAATAATAATAATAATAATAATAATAATAATAATAATAATAATAATAATGTCTGACTAAGGCTTGAGATGAGTGAAATTCTAAATTTATATCTGCTAATGTGTTTCTCCTCTCCCCTTCTTCCCCTTCCCTGTCTCTTCCTCCCCTCTCCCCTTCTTCCCCTTCCCTGTCTCTTCCTCCCCTCTCCCCTTCTTCCCCTTCCCTGTCTCTTCCTCCCCTCTCCCCTCTTCTCTTCCCCCTCCTCTCTCAGCTTTTCTTGAGAGGCGTCTCGGAGAGAGAGAGAGAGAGAGAGAGAGAGAGAGAGAGAGAGAGAGAGAGAGAGAGAGAGAGAGAGAGAGAGAGAGAGAGAGAGAGAGAGATATCACCTTCTCTGTCAATGTTGAATGAGAACATTTATAACCCTGTCACCGCCAAATTAAAACGTTTTTCCCCTGCCACTGAGACAAAAATAAGAGTTTTCCCCTGCCACTGAGACAAAAATAAGAGTTTCCCCCTGCCACTGAGACAAAAATAAGAGTTTTCCCCTGCCATTGAGACAAAAATAAGAGTTTTTCCCTGCCATTGAGACAAAGTGTTTTCCCCTGCCATTGAGACAAAAATAAGAGTTTTCCCATGCCACTGAGACAAAAATAAGAGTTTTCCCTGCCAACGAGGCAAAAAATAAAAAATCTCAGTCAGCGTTCCAGCCTGACTGACTGTCAGCCTGCCACTCAGCGTTCCAGCCTGACTGACTGTCAGCCTGCCACTCAGCGTTCCAGCCTGACTGACTGTCAGCCTGCCACTCAGCGTTCCAGCCTGACTGACTGTCAGCCTGCCACTCAGCGTTCCAGCCTGACTGACTGTCAGCCTGCCACTCAGCGTTCCAGCCTGACTGACTGTCAGCCTGCCACTCAGCGTTCCAGTTTGACTGACTGGCAGCCTGCCACTCAGCGTTCCAGCCTGACTGACTGGCAGCCTGCCACTCAGCGTTCCAGCCTGACTGACTGGCAGCCTGCCACTCAGCGTTCCAGTTTGACTGACTGGCAGCTTGCCACTCAGCGTTCCAGCCTGACTGACTGGCAGCCTGCCACTCAGCGTTCCAGCCTGACTGACTGGCAGCCTGCCACTCAGCGTTCCAGCCTGACTGACTGTCAGCCTGCCACTCAGCCTTACGACCATTCATCCATCTGTACACCCCTTCATTCATCCATCCACCCTTCCTTCATCCTCACCCTCTCTACCCTCCCCCATCCTCACCCACCCCTCTCTACACTCCCTCATTCTCACCCATCCCTCTCTACCCTCCCCCATCCTCACCCACCCCTCTCTACACTCCCCCATCCTCACCCATCTCTCTCTACCCTCACCCATCCTCATCCATCCCTCTCTACCCTCCCCATCCTCATGCATCCCTCTCTACCCTTCCCCATCCTCACCCACTCCTCTGTACACTTCCCCATTCTCACCCATCCCTCTCTACCCTCCCCCATCCTCATCCATCCCTCTCTACCCTCACCCACCCCTCTCTACACTTCCCCATTCTCACCCATCCCTCTCTACCCTCCCCCTTCCTCACCCACCCCTCTCTACCCTCTCCCATTCTCACCCTCTATTCTATCCTCCCCACCCTTCCTTCCCCCCACTGGCTATAACCCACCCCTCCCCACCCAAGCCCTGTGGGTGCCCTCCCGACCCTGGGCGCCCCTCCCCAGGCAGCGTGCCCAGGTCGGGCACGTCTTACAGTGTGGGCACAATTAATGGCAGGTATATTTTCAGAGCATCATTTGCTGTTAGATTAATGTACGAATGTCGTGTCTGTTTGGTGATTAACTTTAGGTACAGGGGAGGGTACTGCCACCATGTTGCCCCTGCCAGGCCCTGCCAGGTCCTGCCAAGCCCTGCCAGGCTCTGACAGAGCCTGGCAGACCCTGCTAGATCCTTTCCAGATTCTGCCCTGCTAAACCTTATCAGGCCCTGTTAGATGCTGCCAGACCCTATCAGGCCCTGCCAGACCCTGCCAGACCTTGCCTTCTAGATCCTGCTAGACCCTGTCAGAAGCTGTCAGACCCTGCCAGGTCTTGTCAGAGCCTGTCAGAGTCAGGTCCTGCTCATGCCTATCCAATCCTGCCTAACCCTACCTCCTCGTACCTGGAGGTTACCTGGAGGTTATTCCGGGGATCAACGCCCCCGCGATAACACCGCTTCCGCCACCCATCACCCCTGACGTCTCACTCTCACCCGTCGCCCACCAGTCCTCACCCTTCACTTTCACTCATCACCCGTCACTCACTGGTCACTCATCACCCGTCACTCACGACTCGATCAAGCCATCAACCAGGTCTCGTCTGGGACCGCGCCGTGGGGGCGGTGACCCCCGGAAGGCACTCCAGATGAACTCCAGGTAAACCTCTCCTCGTCTGTATCTTTATAAGTGACCTAGAGAATGGCTCCTCCGAAAGTCTTCAAACTTTCAATTCTGGTATCTTGGAAGGACTCCAGGGAATGTGAGGGGAGATGAGGGAGGGGAAGAGAGGGGAGGTGACCACTTCCCGGATATTTCCCTCTCCCCCCATTCTTCCACTAATCGTCACTCTCTCTCTCTCTCTCTCTCTCTCTCTCTCTCTCTCTCTCTCTCTCTCTCTCTCTCTCTCTCTCTCACTAAAGGGAACCATACCCCTCACCCATCACTCCACACCGGCCCAACACTCCCCTCATCCCATCTTTCCTCACCCCTTCCTTCATCATAACCCCACCCCCACAACTCATCCCCCCACCACCCTCTCTCACCACCCCACCACAACCCAACATTCTATCATCCATCCCATTCCCTAAGCCTCCCTCCCCCCAACTGACCTCCAACAACCCCTCCCTACACTTCTCCCTCCTTTCCCCTCCCTTCCCCTCCCTCGCTTTCTCCACAACATCATTTCAATAATGAATGAGCATTGCCCCCAATAAAAAGTAGGGGCGCCATTGGTACACTAAGGGAAAACACTATAAGTGTCCGGGGCCCAAGACTGTTCAAGAGCCTCCCATCAAGCATTAGGGGAATTGCCAATAAACCCCTGGCTGCCTTCAAGAGAGAGCTGGACAGATACCTAAAGTCAGTGCCGGATCAGCCGGGCTGTGGCTCGTGCGTTGGACTGCGTGCGGCCAGCAGTAACAGCCTAGTTGATCAGGCCCTGATCCATCGGGAGGCCTGGTCATGGACCGGGCCGCGGGGTCGTTGATCCCCGGAATAACCTCCATGTAGGTAGGTTACCTGGAGGTTACCTGGAGGTTATTCCGGGGATCAACGCCCCCGCGGCCCGGTCCATGACCAGGCCTCCCGATGGATCAGGGCCTCATCAACTAGGCTGTTACTGCTGGCCGCACGCAGTCCAACGTACGAGCCACAGCCCGGCTGATCCGGCACTGACTTTAGGTATCTGTCCAGCTCTCTCTTGAAGGCAGCCAGGGGTTTATTGGCAATTCCCCTAATGCTTGATGGGAGGCTGTTGAACAGTTTTGGGCCCCGGACACTTATGATGTTTTCTCTTAGTGTACCAATGGCGCCCCTACTTTTTATTGGGGGCATTTTGCATCGCCTGCCCAGTCTTTTACTTTCGTAGGGAGTGATTTCTGTGTGCAGATTTGGGACCATTCCTTCCAGGATTTTCCAAGTGTAGATTATGATATATATCTCCCTCCTGCGTTCCAACGAGTACAAGTCAAGTGTTTCCAAGCGTTCCCAGTAGTTAAGGTGCTTGACAGAACTTATACGTGCAGTAAAGGATCTCTGTACACTCTCTAGATCTGCGATTTCACCTGCTTTGAATGGAGATGTTAATGTACAGCAGTATTCCAGCCTAGAGAGAACAAGTGATTTGAAAAGGATCATGGGCTTGGCATCTCTCGTTTTGAACGTTCTCATTATCCATCCTATCATTTCTTTGCACGTGCGATCGTGGCACTGTTGTGATCCTTGAAAGTGAGATCCTCAGACATTACTACTCCCAGGTCCCTTACATTATTTTTCCGCTCTATTGTATGGCCGGAGTCAGTAGTATACTCTGTTCTAGTTATTATCTCCTCCAGTTTTCCATAACGGAGTAGTTGGAATTTGTCCTCATTGAACATCATATTGTTTACCGTTGCCCACTGGAAAACTTTGTTTATATCTTCTTGGAGGTTAACCGCGTCCTCAGCAGATGACAGCCTCATGCAGATCCTAGTATCATCCGCAAAGGATGATACGGTGCTGTGGTGTATATCTCTGTTTATGTCTGATATGAGGATAAGGAATAAGATGGGGGCGAGTACTGTGCCTTGTGGAACAGAGCTCTTCACTATGGCAGCCTCCGATTTAACTCTGTTGACCACTACTCTTTGTGTTCGATTTGTTAGGAAGTTGAAGATCCATCTCCCCACTTTCTCAGTTATTCCTTTAGCACGTATTTTATGGGCTATTACGCCATGATCGCATTTGTCAAATGCTTTTGCAAAGTCTGTGTATATTACATCTGCATTCTGATTTTCTTCCAGTGCATCCAAGGCCATGTCATAGTGATCCAGTAGTTGTGAGAGGCAGGAGCGACCTGCCCTGAACACATGCTGCCCTGGATTGTGCAGATTTTGGGAATCCAGGTGATTTGCAATCCTGCTTCTTAGCACTCTTTCAAAGATTTTTATAATGTGGGACGTCAGAGCTATTGGTCTATAGTTCTTAGCTGATGCTTTGCTGCCACCTTTATGGAGTGGGGCTATGTCCGTTGTTTTAAGTGACTGTGGAATTTCACCCATGTCCAAGCTCCTCCTCCATAGTGTACTTAGGGCACGCGAGAGGGGTTTCTTGCAGTTCTTAATGAAAACAGAGTTCCACGAGTCTGGGCCCGGGGCTGAGTGCATAGGCATGTTGTCAATGGCTTTTTCGAAATCTATCGGAGTTAGGGTAATGTCGGAAATCTGGCATACATTTATGGAGTTTTGAGGCTCATTCATGAAGAAATCATTTGGGTCGTCGATCCTCAGACCGATTAGTGGTTCATTAAACACAGAGTCGTACTGGGATTTCAATATTTCACTCATTTCCTTGTTGTCATCTGTGTAAGTCCCATCCTGTCTGAGTAAGGGCCCGATACTAGATGTGGTATTTGCCTTGTTTTTGGCATATGAAAAGAAATATTTTGAATTTCTTTCAATTTCACTAATAGCTTTAAGCTCCTCCTGCCTCTCCTGGTTCCTGTAAGAGTCATTTAGCTTAAGTTCGATAGTTTCCACTTCCCTGGTCAGCGCCTCCTTTCGTGTATCAGATATTCTAGCACTCCTGAGGAGCTCTGTGACTCTTCGTCGTCTTCTGTAGAGGGAGCGTCTTTTTCTCTCCAGTAGACCAGGTATGTATGTATACTTTTCCCTCCGAAGAGTTTCCAGATTTGTCTACTTCTGGAGCCCGGTCATGGGCCAGGCTCGTCTGGTGCTTGTCTGGTCCAGGCTCGTCTGGTGCTTGTCTGGTCCAGGCTCGTCTGGTGCTTGTCTGGTCCACCAGGCTGTTGCTGCTGATAGCCCTCTGCCCCACATATCCATCACAGCCTGGTTGATCTGGTGAAGATACCTCTTCCGCCCAACCTTACCCATGCCCAGCCCCTGCCTGCCCTCCACACCCTACCCTGCCGAGCCTGGCCCTGCCAGGTAGGCCTATGATAGGCTCTTATCTCCTGCCTGTGTAGCTGGTTTCTAATAATAATTGTTAATGGGGCGCGGGGCACAGGCCTCAACCCGCAGCGTGGCCAAGACTGGCCAAGACTGGCCAAGACTGGGCCCTCTGGCAGGGGCACCGAAGGGCGGGTGTTGCACGCCACCTCAGCATAAGGGGTTACGCCCCTCATCAGTACCGCTATTTGCGTCAAACAATACGCAGCCCCCTCCCCCCACTCATACCCATCTCCCTCCCCCACTCATACCCATCTCCCTCTTCCACCCCCCTCCCCTACCGTCATCCCCCCCGCCGGCGCCGGACCTTGTCAAGAGGCACCCCACACGTGCCCATACCTCCCCACACGTGCCCACACCTCCTCTCCCACACGTGCCTACACCTCCCCACTCGTGCCCACACCTCCTCACACGTACCCATACCCCCACACAGAACAGCAACACCACCAATACCAATTTTATAGACGAAGCACTACCAGCATAGGCCTCACCAGTAGCAAGAACAGCAGTACAGCAACAGAAGCACCACCGCAAACACCGCCAGCAACAATAGCAACACCACCACCACCACCACCACCACTACCACCACCACTACCAGCCAGTAACGTGATCACAACCACTACAGCTGCCCGCTTTCCCGCCATCACTCTTATCTGTTGCCCTCCTCCAACCCTCCTTCCTTCCTTCCATTCATTCCCTTTTTTCTTCATTTCTTCATTCCCCTTTCCTTCATTCATTTCTCCTTTCCGTCCGCAAGCCCTACCTTCCTTTGGTGCTCGCATATAAACACAGGAACCAGACAAGAAGCAGTGAATCACAGGTTACTAATATCTAACACAAACATTAAAATACTTGGGGGAGAAGAAGATCTTTTACGGAACACCACCACGGATTTAGAAACAGAAAATCGTGTCTTACAAATCTAACGGAGTTCTCTGGCAGGGTCATGGAACCGGGTTCGACTGACTGCATCTTCTTGGAGCACTGGAAAGCATTGGATGCGGTTCCACACCTGAGATTAGTCCAGAAATTGGAAAGACGAGCAAGTTACGTGGTAAAGTGGTCCGGTGGGTCAAGGAGTACCTGAGTGACAAGGCAGTAACAGTAAGGGGATAAAATATTAGAATGGGAGAGAGTAACGGGTGGGGTTCCACAAGGATCAGTGTTAGGGCCAAGGTGGATTGAATCTTATGTGTCACTGTTTGCTGATGATGTACAACCAATGTAAACAAGAACAGGAGAAAACTTAATAGTATACACGGAAAGAACTCGAAGGTCTGGTTCCCAGCTTTCACGTTGCTATAACAACCTTCTGCAGTGAGAGATATGTGAGAAAATGAAAGGCAGGGGCGCCGTTGGCTCAATAAGAGAACACTGTATCAACATTCTTGCTCCCAGACTATTCAGAATCTTAGAAGATATGAGAAACACTGCTGGAACAAGTGTAAAAGTCTTGAAGAGGAGACTGGACAAGTACCTCCACCAGCAGTAACAGCCTCGTTGATCAGGCCCTGATCCACTGGGAGGCCTGGTCGTGGACCGGGCCGCGGAGGCGTTGATCCCCGGAATGCCCTCCAGGTAGACTCCAGGTAAGTGCCAGATCAACAAGGCTGTAATGCATGTGTGGGCCAGCGGGCCACACATCCAGACAAGCCTGGCCCAGGACCGGGTTGCCGGAGTAGGAAAACTCTCGAAACCCATCAAAGGTATATCAAAGGCATAGGACAGTAAAATACTCGATGGAGACCTCAACAGATTACAGATGTGGTCAAAGAAGTACCTTCCCAGGGTGAATACAAACTAATACAAGGTCATGCGAGGTGGAGGAGAGGTCAGACGGGACACAGTACAAGTATCAAAGAAGGAGAATGATCTGGGGGTGAATATAACACCAAACGTATCACCAGTTATACACATAAACAGTATAACGTCAGCAGCACATGCAAGATTAGCGAACCTTAGAATAGCAATAACCCACATGTAGGAGAGAGGAGCTTACGACGACGTTTCGGTCAGACTTGGACCATTTACAAAGTCACAGTGTTTTAATCACGGTCAAGGTATTGTGAGGTATTGTGCCTATTTGTTCTTTATTCTTAGAACAATACTCAGGAAGTTGAATAACAAAAATCTGATAAATTAGACACATGTGCAACTCTTGGGTATCTTTATTGAGGAAACGTTTCGCCACACAGTGGCTTCATCAGTCCATACGAAGGAGAATCTTGAAGAACAGGAGGAGAATGAGGTAATCAGTCCCTCAACCTTGAGTCGATGTGGTCAGTCCATCAATCTTGAATAGAATCAAGATACCCAAGAGTTGCACATGTGTCTAATTTATCAACATGTCGGTTCTCTGAACCATTCATCTACAAACAAAAATCTACTATTTTTATCGAGTACGCGGCCCCAGTATGGAGCCCACCCCAGGTCAGGCACGTGCAGAAGTTCAGAAAGGTTCAGATTTACAACCAGACTGAAAAGAATGTACCAGTTATGACAGGAGGAACATGTGAAGGTTCTGGCTGTAATAATGTATGTTGAACTGGGAAAAATAACCGTGTATAACTTTCAAAACGAGGTAAATTATATCAGTGAGGGAGGGGGTAAAGGAGGTTTTGTGTGCGAGGGGCTTGGACTTCCAGCAGGCATGCGTGAGCGTGTTTGATAGGAGTGAATGGAGACAAATGGTTTTTAATACTTGACGTGCTGTTGGAGTGTGAGCAAAGTAACATTTATGAAGGGGTTCAGGGAAACCGGCAGGCCGGACTTGAGTCCTGGAGATGGGAAGTACAAATGCCTGCACTCTGAAGGAGGGGTGTTAATGTTGCAGTTTAAAAACTGTAGTGTAAAGCACCCTTCTGGCAAGACAGTGATGGAGTGAATGATGGTGAAAGTTTTTCTTTTTCGGGCCACCCTGCCAGGGTGGGCCATCCTGCCTTGGTGGGAATCGGCTAGTGTGTTAATAAAAAAAATCATCTCTATTTCTGTTTCAGCTCTGATATTTCTCTACTCTAACACAGGGCCGTCAACACCGAGCAAAACTCTAAGCGAGAGAGCGCAAGTGATTTCAGTAGTGCCACCACTGGCACTGCTTCCACTGTTTTGAAACTTCCCACTGTCCACCTCGTATATTCCTGGCTGTCGTGAAATTTGCCTTATTGTGTACTTTAAAAGATTCGCCAGTAGACATGATTACTCCCAGGTCTTTCACGTGTTCCTTTCATTCTATTTGACGATCCTCTTTGAGTTTTCTATACAGTTTTCCTTGTGAGTTCTTCATTTTTTCCATAACTGGAACTTATCACCACTGAACGTCATGCTGTTCTCCACCTCTGGCAGTGCTGGTAAACACTGCCTTCCTCTGGCAGTGCTGGCCAACACTGCCTTCCTCTGGCAGTGCTGGCCAACACTGCCTTCCTCTGGCAGTGCTGGTAAACACTGCCTTCCTCTGGCAGTGCTGGCCAACACTGTCTTCCTCTGGCAGTGCTGGCCAACACTGCCTTCCTCTGGCAGTGCTGGTAAACACTGCCTTCCTCTGGCAGTGCTGGCCAACACTGCCTTCCTCTGGCAGTGCTGGTAAACACTGCCTTCCTCTGGCAGTGCTGGTAAACACTGCCTTCCTCTGGCAGTGCTGGTAAACACTGCCTTCCTCTGGCAGTGCTGGTAAACACTGCCTTCCTCTGGCAGTGCTGGTAAACACTGCCTTCCTCTGGCAGTGCTGGCCAACACTGCCTTCCTCTGGCAGTGCTGGCCAACACTACCTTCCTCTGGCAGTGCTGGCCAACACTGCCTTCCTCTGGCAGTGCTGGCCAACACTACCTTCCTCTGGCAGTGCTGGCCAACACTGCCTTCCTCTGGCAGTGCTGGCCAACACTGCCTTCCTCTGGCAGTGCTGGCCAACACTGCCTTCCTCTGGCAGAGTTGGCCAACACTGCCTTCCTCTAGCAGAGTTGGCAAACACTGCCTTCCTCTAGTACAGTTAGCCAACACTTCCTTCCTCTAGTAGAGTTGGCCAACACTTCCTTCCTCTAGTAGAGTTGGCCAACACTGCCTTCCTCTAGTAGAGTTGGCCAACACTGCCTTCCTCTAGCAGAGTTGGCCAACACTGCCTTCCTCTAGTAGAGTTGGCCAACACTGCCTTCCTCTAGTAGAGTTGGCCAACACTGCCTTCCTCTAGTAGAGTTGGCCAACACTTCCTTCCTCTAGTAGAGTTGGCCAACACTGCCTTCCTCTAGTAGAGTTGGCCAACACTGCCTTCCTCTAGCAGAGTTGGCCAACACTGCCTTCCTCTAGTAGAGTTGGCCAACACTGCCTTCCTCTAGCAGAGTTGGCCAACACTGCCTTCCTCTAGTAGAGTTGGCCAACACTGCCTTCCTCTAGTAGAGTTGGCCAACGCTGCCTTCCTCTAGTAGAGTTGGCCAACACTGCCTTCCTCTAGTAGAGTTGGCCAACACTGCCTTCCTCTAGTAGAGTTGGCCAACACTGCCTTCCTATAGGAGAGTTGGCCAACACTTCCTTCCTCTAGTAGAGTTGGCCAACACTGCCTTCCTCTAGCAGAGTTGGCCAACACTGCCTTTCTCTAGCAGAGTTGGCCAACACTGCCTTCCTCTAGTAGAGTTGGCCAACACTGCCTTCCTTTAGCAGAGTTGGCCAACACTGCCTTCCTCTAGCAGAGTTGGCCAACACTGCCTTCCTCTAGCAGAGTTGGCCAACACTGCCTTCCTCTAGTAGAGTTGGCCAACACTGAATTCCTCTAGTAGAGTTGGCCAACACTGCCTTCCTCTAGTAGAGTTGGCCAACACTGCCTTCCTCTAGTAGAGTTGGCCAACACTGTCTTCCTCTAGCAGAGTTGGCCAACACTGTCTTCCTCTAGCAGAGTTGGCCAACACTGCCTTCCTCTAGTAGAGTTGGCCAACACTGCCTTCCTCTAATAGAGTTGGCCAACACTGCCTTCCTCTAGTAGAGTTGGCCAACACTGCCTTCCTCTAGTAGAGTTGGCCAACACTGCCTTCCTCTAGTAGAGTTGGCCAACACTGCCTTCCTCTAGCAGAGTTGGCCAACACTGCCTTCCTCTAGTAGAGTTGGCCAACACTGCCTTCCTCTAGTAGAGTTGGCCAACACTGCCTTCCTCTAGTAGAGTTGGCCAACACTGCCTTCCTCTAGTAGAGTTGGCCAACACTGCCTTCCTCTAGCAGAATTGGCCAACACTGCCTTCCTCTAGTAGAGTTGGCCAACACTGCCTTCCTCTAGTAGAGTTGGCCAACACTGCCTTCCTCTAGAAGAGTTGGCCAACACTGCCTTCCTCTAGCAGAGTTGGCCAACACTGCCTTCCTCTAGTAGAGTTGGCCAACACTGCCTTCCTCTAGCAGAGTTGGCCAACACTGCCTTCCTCTAGCAGAGTTGGCCAACACTGCCTTCCTCTAGTAGAGTTGGCCAACACTGCCTTCCTCTAGTAGAGTTGGCCAACACTGCCTTCCTCTAGTAGAGTTGGCCAACACTGCCTTCCTCTAGTAGAGTTGGCCAACACTGCCTTCCTCTAGCAGAGTTGGCCAACACTGCCTTCCTCTAGTAGAGTTGGCCAACACTGCCTTCCTCTAGCAGAGTTGGCCAACACTGCCTTCCTCTAGTAGAGTTGAAAAATTCAACCAGCCATCACATTGATTTCCTATTGATGCTGCGGCTGTGTTGCGGAGAGTTTGGTGGAGGTTGTGGTGGTGGTGGCTGTGGTGTAGGTTGTGGTGGTGGTGGCTGTGGTGTAGGTTGTGGTGGAGGTGGTTGTGGTGGCTGTGGTGGAGGTTGTGGTGGTGGTGGTTGTGGTGGCTGTGTTGGAGGTTGTGGTGGCTGTGGTTCTGTTGGTAGTGTGTTGGTAGGGATTGGTTGTGTTGTGGTGGTTGTGAGGCTGGTGATTGGGGATGTGGTAGTAGTTGTTGGGGTCTGGGGCTGGTTAGGATTGGGTTCCAGTTAGTGATTATGGTGGAGATAGTGGGCATAGTTGTAGTATGGTAGTGATGGAGCTGGTTGTGGTGGGGATGGTAGTGGTGGAGCTGGTTGTGGTGGGGATGGTAGTGGTGGAGCTGGTTGTGGTGGGGATGGTAGTGGTGGAACTAGTTGTGGTGGGGTTAGTAAGGGTGGTGATGATAGGGGTGAGACTGGGGAGGAGGATGAAGGAAGGAAGGAAGGAAGAAAGGGGGTAGGGGGCAGTAATAAGGGAGCAAGCAATCTCCCTGGAGGATGACTCCCTCACTCTCTCTCACTCATGACTAACATCATTATCTCTCCCATCAAGACTTCTTCCTCCTTTTATCCTTGGCCCTTCTTATTACCCTTTACTCCCTTTACTGCCTGCTAATATCTTTACTCCTCTGGCCTTTCTCCTCCCTTATTACCATTTACTCCTTCTTCTTGTCCTCAGTCTTAATTATTTCTTCCTTTACCCTACTTCCTCTTTTGTCTACTTCGCCTTTCGTGTTTCCTTTATCCCCAAACCTGATTACACCCTCTCGTCCAGGGAGGATATCAACAGACAGGGAGGATATCAACAGACAGGGAGGATATCTGAACTTATGGAGGATGGTTAGACGCTGATAATGTGTAGGCACGGAGGATGTATAGACACGGAGGATGTGTAGACACGGAGGATGTGTAGAGACGGAGGATGTATAGACACGGAGGATGTGTAGGCACGGAGGATGTATAGACACGGAGGATGTGTAGACACGGAGGATGTATAGACACGGAGGATGTGTAGACACGGAGGATGTGTAGACACGGAGGATGTGTAGACACGGAGGATGTGTAGGCACGGAGGATGTGTAGACACGGAGGATGTGTAGACACGGAGGATGTGTAGACACGGAGGATGTGTAGACACGGAGGATGTGTAGACACGGAGGATGTGTAGACACGGAGGATGTGTAGACACGGAGGATGTATAGACACGGAGGATGTGTAGACACGGAGGATGTGTAGACACGGAGGATGTGTAGACACGGAGGATGTGTAGAGACGGAGGATGTGTAGACACGGAGGATGTGTAGAGACGGAGGATGTGTAGACACGGAGGATGTGTGGACACTGTGAAGATGCAGGAAGGTGGTGGAGAGTTTGATAGCGCCTGATATAGTGGTGAGAAGTTAATTTGTCAGCATCCCGCTGTTGTTTAACGAGGGTAGAGGCGCCGCTGTGTACCCTGCTGTGTTGATGTTAACAGTAGTCACGCACCTTTGTCTGTGCTCCTCTTGTTGCTGTGTTGATGTTAACAGTAGTCACGCACCTTTGTCTGTGCTCCTCTTGTTGCTGTGTTGATGTTAACAGTAGTCACGTACCTTTGTCTGTGCTCCTCTTGTTGCTGTGTTGATGTTAACAGTAGTCACGCACCTTTGTCTGTGCTCCTCTTGTTGCTGTGTTGATGTTAACAGTAGTCACGCACCTTTGTCTGTGCTCCTCTTGTTGCTGTGTTGATGTTAACAGTAGTCACGTACCTTTGTCTGTGCTCCTCTTGTTGCTGTGTTGATGTTAACAGTAGTCACGCACCTTTGTCTGTGCTCCTCTTGTTGCTGTGTTGATGTTAACAGTAGTCACGCACCTTTGTCTGTGCTCCTCTTGTTGCTGTGTTGATGTTAACAGTAGTCACGTACCTTTGTCTGTGCTCCTCTTGTTGCTGTGTTGATGTTAACAGTAGTCACGCACCTTTGTCTGTGCTCCTCTTGTTGCTGTGTTGATGTTAACAGTAGTCACGCACCTTTGTCTGTGCTCCTCTTGTTGCTGTGTTGATGTTAACAGTAGTCACGTACCTTTGTCTGTGCTCCTCTTGTTGCTGTGTTGATGTTAACAGTAGTCACGCACCTTTGTCTGTGCTCCTCTTGTTGCTGTGTTGATGTTAACAGTAGTCACGCACCTTTGTCTGTGCTCCTCTTGTTGCTGTGTTGATGTTAACAGTAGTCACGTACCTTTGTCTGTGCTCCTCTTGTTGCTGTGTTGATGTTAACAGTAGTCACGCACCTTTGTCTGTGCTCCTCTTGTTGCTGTGTTGATGTTAACAGTAGTCACGCACCTTTGTCTGTGCTCCTCTTGTTGCTGTGTTGATGTTAACAGTAGTCACGTACCTTTGTCTGTGCTCCTCTTGTTGCTGTGTTGATGTTAACAGTAGTCACGCACCTTTGTCTGTGCTCCTCTTGTTGCTGTGTTGATGTTAACAGTAGACACGCACCCTTGTCTGTGCTCCTCTTGTTGCTGTGTTGATGTTAACAGTAGACACGCACCTTTGTCTGTGCTCCTCTTGTTGCTGTGTTGATGTTAACAGTAGACACGCACCCTTGTCTGTGCTCCTCTTGTTGCTGTGTTGATGTTAACAGTAGACACGCACCTTTGTCTGTGCTCCTCTTGTTGCTGTGTTGATGTTAACAGTAGACACGCACCCTTGTCTGTGCTCCTCTTGTTGCTGTGTTGATGTTAACAGTAGACACGCACCCTTGTCTGTGCTCCTCTTGTTGCTGTGTTGATGTTAACAGTAGACACGCACCTTTGTCTTTGCTCCTCTTGTTGCTGTGTTGATGTTAACAGTAGACACGCACCTTTGTCTGTGCTCCTCTTGTTGCTGTGTTGATGTTAACAGTAGACACGCACCCTTGTCTGTGCTCCTCTTGTTGCTGTGTTGATGTTAACAGTAGACACGCACCCTTGTCTGTGCTCCTCTTGTTGCTGTGTTGATGTTAACAGTAGTCACGCACCTTTGTCTGTGCTCCTCTTGTTGCTGTGTTGATGTTAACAGTAGACACGCACCTTTGTCTGTGCTCCTCTTGTTGCTGTTGTGATCCTTGAAAGTGAGGTGGTGGTAGTAATATTGATAGTGGTGTTTATGGTGTAGCGGTGGTGATGGTAGTGGTGCGATGGTAGTTTGGGTGGTGATGGTAGTGGTGATGGCGTGTATGGAAGCCATGACCACCACAATACACAGAGGTGATCACCTTCACCTCAGGTGGCCTGTTCCATCACCTAGTTATCACGCCGCTCATGTTACTGCTACTGCTACTGTTGTTGTTCCTGGTGCCACTGTTGGCCTGTTGATACTGTTGTACCTGCTGCTACTGTTCCTGCTGCTACTGTTGCCCCCGATGTTATCCTACGTCTTCTGTAGATATTGCTGTTGCTGCTCTTTCAGCCTCTACTCTATTTCTGCAGGTACTGTTGCTTCTACTGTTGCTACTACCAACGCTACTGTTACTCTTGCCTCTCCCGTTATTAATACCGCCCAAGACTGCTTCTTCTGTGAGACCGACTTTGCGTGACGGTCGCAGACCAAAGATGAGTATAAGAGATCACTAGAAGCATCTAAGTAATTGATTAAACTCCCTCTTGAAGGCAGCTAGTGGTCCTCTTGACTCACGAAGTCAAAATGACACGATTTCAAACAAACTATACCACGGGCGGTGATAGAACCACCTAGCGCGTCGGTTTGGAGTCTTATGACTCTCTGATCGCGGGTTCTATCCCCGTCTGTGGTATGGTTAGTGGTCCTCTTCTCTTCTATACACATTTGATATTCCTTTGATGAGTTTCGAGAGCTTTTCTACTCCCGGAGCCCGGCCATGGGCCAGGCTCGTCTGAAAGAAGGAAGGACGTTGAGCATAAGAACATAAGAAAGAAAGAACACTGCAACAGGCCCACTGGTCTATGCAAGGCAGCTCCATTTCTCCCATCGGCCTAAGCCAATGCCTTGACCTAGTTAGGTCAGACACGTCACTTAAGGGAGGAGCAATGCATCCGACCTAGTAGCACAAGCTAGTCAGGTCCAGCTCACACCCACCCACACCCATTCATGTATTTATCTAACCTATTTTTAATTAAAACTACACAACGTCTTAGCTTCTATGACGGTACTCAGGAGTTTGTTCCACTCATCCACAACTCTATTGCCAAACCGGTGCTTTCCTATATCCTTCCTGAATCTGAATTTTTCCAATTTAAAACCATTGCTACGAGTCCTGTCTAGGCTAGATATTTTTAGCACGCTAGTTATTGAGTTCTCCACAAGTTTATTCACAGAATATATACACAGTGAGGTATACATCTGTGTATATACGCTGGCAGGGAAACAGGCAATATGCAGACTTAACTATGTAGTTGATAATCTTTAAATCCAGTTAACCAACCCACCAGTCTCTTGCTTCTCGTTGCTAAGTAAGGAGTCATTCCAGTGTGTAGATCTGGAACCAGTCACTCTGGTATTTTCAAGGCGTTGTCAATAGATTAGATACAAGTAGACACATACAAAGGGCGCCCTTCTGGATGACTCTACTGACACCTCGGACTTATTTCTGCAACTTTCCAAACTCCTGATGATGTGATTGCAACAACAAAGGCCTAGAGCTATTATTCAACTCCCCATGTTGTTGTTTTGCATCTTGTATCGCTTGTTCACAATTCTTGCATATATTATAAAGCCAGGTGTAAATGATAATGGGAGCCCTTTGATTGAACTTTGTATAGAAAGGGGTTTAGTTATAGGTAATACATATTTTAAGAAAAAGAGGATAAATAAGTATACAAGATATGATGTAGGGCGAAATGACAGTAGTTTGTTGGATTATGTATTGGTAGACAAAAGACTGTTGAGTAGACTTCAGGATGTACATGTTTATAGAGGGGCCACAGATATATTAGATCACTTTCTAGTTGTAGCTACACTGAGAGTAAAAGGTAGATGGGATACAAGGAGAATAGAAGCATCAGGGAAGAGAGAGGTGAAGGTTTATAAACTAAAAGAGGAGGCAGTTAGGGTAAGATATAAACAGCTGTTGGAGGATAGATGGGCTAATGAGAGCATAGGCAATGGGATCGAAGAGGTATGGGGTAGGTTTAAAAATGTAGTGTTGGAGTGTTCAGCAGAAGTTTGTGGTTACAGGAAAGTGGGTGCGGGAGGGAAGAGGAGCGATTGGTGGAATGATGATGTAAAGAGAGTAGTAAGGGAGAAAAAGTTAGCATATGAGATGTTTTTACAAAGTAGAAGTGATGCAAGGAGGGAAGAGTATATGGAGAAAAAGAGAGAGGTTAAGAGAGTGGTGAAGCAATGTAAAAAGAGAGCAAATGAGAGAGTGGGTGAGATGTTATCAACAAATTTTGTTGAAAATAAGAAAAAGTTTTGGAGTGAGATTAACAAGTTAAGGAAGCCTAGAGAACAAATGGATTTGTCAGTTAAAAATAGGAGAGGAGAGTTATTAAATGGAGAGTTAGAGGTATTGGGAAGATGGAGGGAATATTTCGAGGAATTGTTAAACGTTGATGAAGATAGGAAAGCTGTGATTTCGTGTATAGGGCAAGGAGGAATAACATCTTGTAGGTGTGAGGAAGAGCCAGTTGTGAGTGTGGGGGAAGTTCGTGAGGCAGTAGGTAAAATGAAAGGGGGTAAGGCAGCCGGGATTGATGGGATAAAGATAGAAATGTTAAAAGCAGGTGGGGATATAGTTTTGGAGTGGTTGGTGCAATTATTTAATAAATGTATGGAAGAGGGTAAGGTACCTAGGGATTGGCAGAGAGCATGCATAGTTCCTTTGTATAAAGGCAAAAGGGATAAAAGAGAGTGCAAAAATTATAGGGGAATAAGTCTGTTGAGTATACCTGGCAAAGTGTATTGTAGAGTTATTATTGAAAGAATTAAGAGTAAGACGGAGAATAGGATAGCAGATGAACAAGGAGGTTTTAGGAAAGGTAGGGGGTGTGTGGACCAGGTGTTTACAGTGAAACATATAAGTGAACAGTATTTAGATAAGGCTAAAGAGGTCTTTGTGGCATTTATGGATTTGGAAAAGGCGTATGATAGGGGGGCAATGTGGCAGATGTTGCAGGTGTATGGTGTAGGAGGTAGGTTACTGAAAGCAGTGAAGAGTTTTTACGAGGATAGTGAGGCTCAAGTTAGAGTATGTAGGAAAGAGGGAAATTATTTCCCAGTAAAAGTAGGCCTTAGACAAGGATGTGTGATGTCACCGTGGTTGTTTAATATATTTATAGATGGGGTTGTAAGAGAAGTAAATGCGAGGGTATTGGCAAGAGGCGTGGAGTTAAAAGATAAAGAATCACACATAAAGTGGGAGTTGTCACAGTTGCTCTTTGCTGATGACACTGTGCTCTTGGGAGATTCTGAAGAGAAGTTGCAGAGATTGGTGGATGAATTTTGTAGGGTATGCAAAAGAAGAAAATTAAAAGTGAATACAGGAAAGAGTAAGGTTATGAGGATAACAAAAAGATTAGGTGATGAAAGATTGGATATCAGATTGGAGGGACAGAGTATGGAGGAGGTGAATGTATTCAGATATTTGGGAGTGGACGTGTCAGCGGATGGGTCTATGAAAGATGAGGTAAATCATAGAATTGATGAGGGGAAAAGGGTGAGTGGTGCACTTAGGAGTCTGTGGAGACAAAGAACTTTGTCCTTGGAGGCAAAGAGGGGAATGTATGAGAGTATAGTTTTACCAACGCTCTTATATGGGTGTGAAGCATGGGTGATAAATGTTGCAGCGAGGAGAAGGCTGGAGGCAGTGGAGATGTCATGTCTGAGGGCAATGTGTGGTGTGAATATAATGCAGAGAATTCGTAGTTTGGAAGTTAGGAGGAGGTGCGGGATTACCAAAACTGTTGTCCAGAGGGCTGAGGAAGGGTTGTTGAGGTGGTTCGGACATGTAGAGAGAATGGAGCGAGACAGAATGACTTCAAGAGTGTATCAGTCTGTAGTGGAAGGAAGGCGGGGTAGGGGTCGGCCTAGGAAAGGTTGGAGGGAGGGGGTAAAGGAGGTTTTGTGTGCGAGGGGCTTGGACTTCCAGCAGGCATGCGTGAGCGTGTTTGATAGGAGTGAATGGAGACAAATGGTTTTTAATACTTGACGTGCTGTTGGAGTGTGAGCAAAGTAACATTTATGAAGGGATTCAGGGAAACCGGCAGGCCGGGCTTGAGTCCTGGAGATGGGAAGTACAGTGCCTGCACTCTGAGGGAGGGGTGTTAATGTTGCAGTTTAAAAACTGTAGTGTAAAGCACCCTTCTGGCAAGACAGTGATGGAGTGAATGATGGTGAAAGTTTTTCTTTTTCGGGCCACCCTGCCTTGGTGGGAATCGGCCAGTGTGATAATAAAATAAAATAAAATTATGAAGCTAAGTTAAAAACACTTGTGTTCCGTGAACCTAACATTTAACATAGTCACTCCCAGGTCTTTAACATTTATATTCTACAGCGCTGTGTTTACTGCATCAGGATCCAGCAGTTTTCGTTAACCATATATATGTTTAAATTCTTTTCAGTGTCCCACTGGATGACTTTGTATACATTGGTTGGAAATATTAATAATTAATAAACAGAAGGATGGACGAGAAGGGGGATCGAACCGCGGCCTTGGTGTTGGCAGGTCAAGCGCTTTACCACTGAGCTACGGGGAGCGGGACTTTTTGTCTGTCCCTACCAGGACCACGGTTCGATCCTCCCGTTCATCTCTCCGTTTATTAATTTACAGTCTTTTTATTATTATTATTATTATTATTATTATTATTATTATTATTATTATTATTATTATTATTATTATTATTATTGCTGTTTTTCCTCTTCTTTTCCTATTTCTTAATTCTTCTTCACTCTTAATCTTTGTTTCTCTTTAAACGATTTGGTGTTCTGTATTGCTCTTCTCTCTCTCTCTCTCTCTTTCTCTCAGTTACTGTCTCTTTCTCTCAGTTACTGCCTCTCTCTCTCAGTCTCTTTCTCTCTCTCAGATACTGACTGTCTCTCACTCCCTCAAGTACTGACTGTCTCTCACTCCCTCAAGTACTGACTGTCTCTCTCTCCCTCAGGTACTGACTGTCTCACTCTCTCAGGTACTGATTGTCTCTCTCAGGTACTGATTGTCTCTCTCAGGTACTCTGTCTCTGTCTCTCAGGTACTGACTGTCTCTCAGTTACTGACTGTCTCTCTCTCAGGTACTGACTGTCTCTCTCTCAGGTACTGTCTCTCTCCCTCAGGTACTGACTCTCTCTCTCTCAGGTACTGTCTCTCTCTCTCAGGTACTGTCTCTCTCCCTCAGGTACTGACTCTCTCTCTCAGGTACTGACTCTCTCCCTCAGGTACTGACTCTCTCCCTCAGGTACTGACTCTCTCTCCCTCAGGTACTGACTCTCCCTCAGGTACTGACTCTCCCTCAGGTACTGACTCTCCCTCAGGTACTGACTCTCTCTCTCCCTCAGGTACGGGAACCGACGAAGCACTCATCATTTGAAGACGATAAACGCAAGGTAGGAAGGAGAGGTTGAGAGGTTTGTTGCTAGCTTGTGTACGTACGTAGGTAGTCTTTGTTATTGCCTGCACGCCCACGCATGACCGTACGGTAGCCACACCCATTACACGCCCACGCATGACGCCCTTGATGACCCTGACGCCCCCATGATTAATATATTCTCGTAACTCGTCACTGGGAAAATCTAAGTTTCTGTGAGTGCGATACGTCTTAGCTGCGTATCCGTGACGCGCCTCTGATGGGGTTTAACGGTCGTACGACTCTTAAATTATTTAACCAGGTTAACCAGTCTCTAGGTACTAGCTGCATAGACATTACTTACACACAGGTTCTTCCACTTATACCAACCAGGTTCATCAACTTACACCAGCGAGGTTCATCCACTTACACCAGCCAGGTTCATCAACTTACACCAGCGAGGTTCATCCACTTACACCAGCCAGGTTCATCAACTTACACCAGCGAGGTTCATCCACTTACACCAGCCAGGTTCATCAACTTACACCAGCGAGGTTCATCAACTTACACCAGCCAGGTTCATCAACTTCCACCAGCGAGGTTCATCCACTTACACCAGCCAGGTTCATCCACTTCCACCAGCGAGGTTCATTCACTTCCACCAGCGAGGTTCATCCACTTACACCAGCGAGGTTCATCCACTTCCACCAGCGAGGTTCATCCACTTCCACCAGCGAGGTTCATCCACTTCCACCAGCGAGGTTCATCCACTTCCACCAGCGAGGTTCATCCACTTACACCAGCGAGGTTCATCCACTTCCACCAGCGAGGTTCATCCACTTCCACCAGCGAGGTTCATCCACTTCCACCAGCGAGGTTCATCCACTTACACCAGCGAGGTTCATCCACTTACACCAGCGAGGTTCATCCACTTCCACCAGCGAGGTTCATCCACTTACACCAGCGAGGTTCATCCACTTCCACCAGCGAGGTTCATCCACTTACACCAGCGAGGTTCATCCACTTACACCAGCGAGGTTCATCCACTTCCACCAGCGAGGTTCATCCACTTACACCAGCGAGGTTCATCCACTTACACCAGCGAGGTTCATCCACTTACACCAGCGAGGTTTATTCACTTACACAATGGAAGTGGTGGAGGCTCGATACTCCGGCTGTTTAGGGGATGGATTTCCACTGTACAATTATCCTCCTGTGGAACCGTTGAAAGAGGTTTGCTCACTTAAGCTGTGTGGACGAAGTGGATGAACCTCGCTGGTGGAAGTGGATGAACCTCGCTGGTGTAAGTGGATGAACCTCGCTGGTGGAAGTGGACGAACCTGGCTGGAGTAAGTGGATGACCCTCGCTGGTGTAAGTGGATGAACCTCGCTGGTGGATGAACCTCGCTGGAGTAAGTGGATGAACCTCGCTGGAGTGGATGAACCTCGCTGGTGGAATGTGGATGAACCTCGCTGGTGTAAGTGGATGAACCTCGCTGGAGTAAGTGGATGAGTCTCGCTGGAGTACTGGAGTAAGCTGAACCTCGCTGTAGTAAGTGGATGAACCTCGTGGAGTAAGTGGATGAACCTCGCTGGTGTAAGTGGATGAACCTCGCTGGTGTAAGTGGATGAACCTCGCTGGTGGAAGTGGATGAACCTCGCTGGTGTAAGTGGATGAACCTCGCTGGAGTAAGTGGATGAACCTCGCTGGAGTAAGTGGATGAACCTCGCTGGAGTAAGTGGATGAACCTCGCTGGAGTAAGTGGATGAACCTCGCTGGAGTAAGTGGATGAACCTCGCTGGAGTAAGTGGAAGTGGATGAACCTCGCTGGAGTAAGTGGATGAGTCGCTGGAGTAAGTGGATGAGTCCTCGCTGGAGTAAGTGGATGAGTCTCGCTGGAGTAAGTGGATGAGTCCTCGCTGGAGTAAGTGGATGAGTCTCGCTGGAGTAAGTGGATGAACCTCGCTGGAGTAAGTGGATGAACCTCGCTGGAGTAAGTGGATGAACCTCGCTGGAGTAAGTGGATGAGTCTCGCTGGAGTAAGTGGATGAACCTCGCTGGAGTAAGTGGATGAACCTCGCTGGAGTAAGTGGATGAGTCTCGCTGGAGTAAGTGGATGAGTCTCGCTGGAGTAAGTGGATGAACCTCGCTGGAGTAAGTGGATGAACCTCGCTGGAGTAAGTGGATGAGTCCTCGCTGGAGTAAGTGGATGAGTCTCGCTGGAGTAAGTGGATGAACCTCGCTGGAGTAAGTGGATGAGTCTCGCTGGAGTAAGTGGATGAGTCTCGCTGGAGTAAGTGGATGAACCTCGCTGGAGTAAGTGGATGAGTCTCGCTGGAGTAAGTGGATGAGTCTCGCTGGAGTAAGTGGATGAGTCTCGCTGGAGTAAGTGGATGAGTCTCGCTGGAGTAAGTGGATGAACCTCGCTGGAGTAAGTGGATGAGTCTCGCTGGAGTAAGTGGATGAGTCTCGCTGGAGTAAGTGGATGAACCTCGCTGGAGTAAGTGGATGAGTCTCGCTGGAGTAAGTGGATGAGTCTCGCTGGAGTAAGTGGATGAGTCTCGCTGGAGTAAGTGGATGAGTCTCGCTGGAGTAAGTGGATGAGTCTCGCTGGAGTAAGTGGATGAACCTCGCTGGAGTAAGTGGATGAGTCTCGCTGGAGTAAGTGGATGAGTCTCGCTGGAGTAAGTGGATGAGTCTCGCTGGAGTAAGTGGATGAGTCTCGCTGGAGTAAGTGGATGAACCTCGCTGGAGTAAGTGGATGAACCTGTGTGTATGCGGTGTGAGGGAGATCAATGGTCAGTCTCAGCTCTCTGCTGCCTAAGAAGACTGACTAAGAAGACTGACTAAGAAGACTGACTAAGAAGACTGACTAAGAAGACTGTTTTACTAAGAAGACTGACTAAGAAGACTGACTAAGAAGACTGACTAAGAAGACTGACTAAGAAGGCTGTTTTAGAAGACTGACTAAGAAGACTGACTAAGAAGACTGACTAAGAAGACTGACTAAGAAGACTGACTAAGAAGACTGACTAAGAAGACTGTTTTAGAAGACTGACTAAGAAGACTGACTAAGAAGACTGACTAAGAAGGCTGTTTTAGAAGACTGACTAAGAAGACTGACTAAGAAGGCTGTTTTAGAAGACTGACTAAGAAGACTGACTAAGAAGGCTGTTTTAGAAGACTGACTAAGAAGACTGACTAAGAAGACTGTTTTAGAAGACTGACTAAGAAGACTGACTAAGAAGACTGACTAAGAAGACTGACTAAGAAGACTGACTTTCATGGCTAGCTGTCTAAGTGAGAGTGAAGAACAAAGAGGCACAATACTGTACATACCTGGAGGTTACCTGGAGGTTATTCCGGGGATCAACGCCCCCGCGGCCCGGTCCATGACCAGACCTCCCGATGGATCAGGGCCTGATCAACTAGGCTGTTACTGCTGGCCGCACGCAGTCCAACGTACGAGCCACAGCCCGGCTGATCCGGCACTGACTTTAGGTATCTGTCCAGCTCTCTCTTGAAGGCAGCCAGGGGTTTATTGGCAATTCCCTAATGCTTGATGGGAGGCTGTTGAACAGTCTTGGGCCCCGGACACTTATGGTGTTTTCCCTTAGTGTACCAATGGCGCCCCTACTTTTTATTGGCGGCATTTTGCATCGCCTGCCCAGTCTTTTACTTTCGTAGGGAGTGATTTCTGTGTGCAGATTTGGGACCATTCCTTCCAAGATTTTCCAAGTGTAGATTATGATATATCTCTCCCTCCTGCGTTCCAACGAGTACAAGTCAAGTGCTTCCAAGCGTTCCCAGTAGTTAAGGTGCTTGACAGAACTTATACGTGCAGTAAAGGATCTCTGTACACTCTCTAGATCTGCGATTTCACCTGCTTTGAATGGAGATGTTAATGTACAGCAGTATTCCAGCCTAGAGAGAACAAGTGATTTGAAAAGGATCATCATGGGCTTGGCATCTCTCGTTTTGAACGTTCTCATTATCCATCCTATCATTTTCTTTGTACACATGGGAGACACCAGCTTATAACAACTTGTAAGTTGTCCAAGTTGGAGCGAAACGTTGTCATAACTTACTGTCTCCCATGTACGTGTTGTGTACTCACCTAGTTGTACTCACCTAATTGAGGTTGCGGGGGTCGAGTGCGTGCTCCTGGCCCCGCCTCTTCACTGGTCGCTACTAGGTCACTCTCCTGAACCGTGAGCTTTATCATACCTCTCCTTAAAGCTATGTATGGATCCTGCCTCCACTACATCGCTTCCCAAACTATTCCACTTACTGACTACTCTGTGGCTGAAGAAATGCTTCCTAACATCCCTCTGATTCATCTGTGTCTTCAACTTCCAACTGTGTCCCCTTGTTACTGTGTCCAATCTCTGGAACATCCTGTCTTTGTCCACCTTGTCAATTCCTCTCAGTATTTTGTATGTCGTTATCATGTCCCCCCTATCTCTCCTGTCCTCCAGTGTCGTCAGGTTGATTTCCCTTAACCTCTCCTCATAGGACATACCTCTTAGCTCTGGGACTAGTCTTGTTGCAAACCTTTGCACTTTCTCCCAGTTTCTTTACGTGCTTGGCTAGGTGTGGGTTCCAAACTGGTGCCGCATACTCCAATATGGGCCTAACGTACACGGTGTACAGGGTCCTGAACGATTCCTTATTAAGATGTCGGAATGCTGTTCTGAGGTTTGCTAGGCGCCCATATGCTGCAGCAGTTATTTGGTTGATGTGCGCTTCAGGAGATGTGCCTGGTGTTATACTCACCCCAAGATCTTTTTCCTTGAGCGAAGTTTGTAGTCTCTGGCCCCTAGACTGTACTCCGTCTGTGGTCTTCTTTGCTCTTCCCCAATCTTCATGACTTTGCACTTGGTGGGGTTGAACTCCAAGAGCCAATTGCTGGACCAGGACTGCAGCATGTCCAGATTGCCTTTGTAGTTCTGCCTTATCAGCTTCACATCATCTGCAAACAGGGACACTTCGGAGTCTATTCCTTCTGTCATGTCGTTCACAAATACCAGTAACAGCACCAGTCGTAGGACTGATCCCTGTGGCATCTCACTCATTACAGGTGCCCACTCTGACACCTCGCCACATGCCATGACTCGCTGTTGTCTTCCTGACAAGTATTCCTGATCCATTGTAGTCCCTTCCCTGTTATCCCTGCTTGGTCCTCCAGTTTTGCACCAATCTCGTGAACTGTGTAAAACCCGCCTTCTTGCAGCCCAAAGGGGGTCAATCCACCCACCCTGTGTGTGTGTGTGTGTGTGTGTGTGTGTGTGTGTGTGGGTTTGTTGGTGTGGATATGTGTGTACACCACCTCCACCCTGTCTTGTTATCTTGGGTTACTGTGCTGTATCATTCTGTGTTTGTAATTAAATTTGGCAATGTAGTTATGGCACTATATGTATTTGTTTGCTTGTTTTGCTGTTGTTCCGCATTATTGTTGTTGTGTTGTTGTTGTTGTTCCATTCCTTCAAAATTTTTATTGGTTAGTCCCCAGGTGTTGCTGTCAGGCGGAGGGAAAGGTCGGGGAGGGAATGTCAGGGGGGGAGGAGGAGAGAGGGAAGGTCGGAGGAGGGGGAGAGAGGGGGTCAGGAGGGAATGTCGGAGGAGGGAGAGAGGAAGGCCGGGGAGGGAATGTCAGGAGGAGAGAGGGAGAGGGAAGGTCAGGAGGGAATATCGGGGAGGGAGGGAGGAGAGAGGGAAGGTCAGGGGGGGAATGTCAGGGAGGGAGAGAGGGAAGGTCAGGAGGGAATGTCAGGGGGGAGGGAGGGAGAGAGGGAAGGTCGGGGAGGGAATGTCAGGAGGAGGGAGGGAGGGGGGAAGGTCAGGAGGAATGTCAGGGAGGGGAGGGGGGGAGAGAGGGAAGGTAAATGGAGGGAATGCCGGGGAGGGGGAGAGAGGAAGGTCAGGAGGGAATGTCAGGAGGGAGGAGAGAGGGAAGGTCAGGAGGGAATGTCAGGGGGGAGGGAGGGAGGGGGAAGGTCGGGAGGGGAGAGTGAAGGTCAAGGAGGGAGGAGGGGAAGGTTAGGGGGGGAAGGAAGGTCAGGAAGGTGGAAGGGAGGGAGGGAAGGTCGGGGGGGAGAGGGGGAAGGCAGGAGAGAATGTCGGGGAGGGAGGAGAGAGGGAAGGTGGGGAGGGAATGTCGGGGAGGGAGGGAGAGAGGAAGTCAGGAGGGAGGGAAAGGAAGGTTAGGGAGGGAAGGAAGGTCAGGAAGGTGGAGGAGGGAGGGAGGGAGGGGGTCACAACAAAGTGAATAACGTATATTTTCACCCCCTCCCCACATTCCCCCCTCCACTTCTGACCTTCCCTCCCTCCCCTTACCTCACTCAGCCTCCCCAGATAGACATATTAAAGTGTCTCTCCCTTTCATTCACCCTCTCTTTCCCTTCCCCTTCCCCTTCCCCTCCTTCCCTTCCTTTCTCCTCCTATTGCCCGTGTCTGATGGGTGTTAGTGCCTGCCTTCCCTGCCTTCCATCACAACACTCCATCCACCTTCCCTGCCTTCCATCACAACACTCCATCCACCTTCCCTGCCTTCCATCACGACACTCCATCCACCTTCCCTGCCTTCCATCACAACACTCCATCCACCTTCCCTGCCTTCCATCACAACACTCCATCCACCTTCCCTGCCTTCCATCACAACACTCCATCCACCTT
>NC_091371.1:10152484-10157484 GCF_038502225.1 Cherax quadricarinatus | reverse complement strand
ATTTATGAGTGCCACCATCACTTATGAGTGCCACCATCATTTATGAGTGCCAACATCACTTATGAGTGCCACCATCATTTATGAGTGCTACCATCACTTATGAGTGCCACCATCATTTATGAGTGCCACCATCACTTATGAATGACACCATCATTTATGAGTGCCAACATCACTTATGAGTGCCACCATCATTTATGAGTGCTACCATCACTTATGAGTGCCACCATCACTTATGAGTGCCACCATCACTTATGAGTGCCACCATCACTTAGTGCCACCATCACTTATGAGTGCCACCATCATTTATGAGTGCCACCATCACTTATGAGTGCCACCATCATTTATCATTGCCACCATCACTTATGAGTGACACCATCATTTATGAGTGCCACCATCACTTATGAGTGCCACCATCATTTATCAGTGCCACCATCACTTATGAGTGACACCATCATTTATGAGTGCCACCATCACTTATGAGTGCCACCATCATTTATCAGTGCCACCATCACTTATGAGTGCCACCATCACTTATGAGTGACACCATCATTTATGAGCGCCTCCATCACTTGTGAGTGCCACCATCATTTATGAGTGCCACTATCACCTGCAGAGTGCCACCATAACCTCGTCAAGAGTGCCAACTCTGTTGTTGACTGGCACTAGATTAATTGTAGTGTTGCAATGACACCTTGCAGGAGGTTGTTTTGTTGCAAACTGCAGTACCACCTCTCAGCAGGTAGTAGTAGTGGTAGTTGGTAGTGCTAATAGTGTGATTGAATTGGTAGTTATAGTGTGGTTCCTGGTGGAGTTAGTGGTGTTGAGTTGTGGTGAGGCTAGGGCTGGTGGTGCTAGCGGTGGTGTCAGTGTTGCTAGTATCAATTTAGCAACCAGTGTCTTGCTACACAATTCTGTATGTTAGTTACATTGTGGGAATACAACAAGTGTTGCTACACTATTCCAAATGATAGTTGCATTATGGGAACACCAGCAGTGTGTTGTTACACTATTCTATGTGATAGTTACATTGTGGGAACACTAGAAGTGTTGTTACACTATTCTATATGATAGTTACATTGTGGGAACACCAGCAGTGTGTTGTTACACTATTGTATATGATAGTTACATTGTGGGAACACCAGCAGTGTGATGCTACACTATTCTATATGATAGTTACATTGTGGGAACACCAGCAGTGTGTTGCTACACTATTCTATATGATAGTTACATTGTGGGAACACCAGCAGTGTGTTGCTACACTATTCTATATGATAGTTACATTGTGGGAACACCAGCAGTGTGTTCCTACACTATTCTATATGATAGTTACATTGTGGGAACACCAGCAGTGTGTTGTTACACTATTCTATATGATAGTTACATTGTGGGAACACCAGCAGTGTGTTGCTACACTATTCTATATTATAGTTACATTGTGGGAACACCAGCAGTGTGCTGCTACACTATTCTATATGATAGTTACATTGTGGGAACACCAGCAGTGTGTTGCTACACTATTCTATATGATAGTTACATTGTGGGAACACCAGCAGTGTGTTGCTACACTATTCTATATGATAGTTACATTGTGGGAACACCAGCAGTGTGATGCTACACTATTCTATATGATAGTTACATTGTGGGAACACCAGCAGTGTGTTGCTACACTATTCTATATGATAGTTACATTGTGGGAACACCAGCAGTGTGTTGCTACACTATTCTATATGATAGTTACATTGTGGGAACACCAGCAGTGTGTTGCTACACTATTCTATATGATAGTTACATTGTGGGAACACCAGCAGTGTGTTGTTACACTATTCTATATGATAGTTACATTGTGGGAACACCAGCAGTGTGTTGCTACACTATTCTATATGATAGTTACATTGTGGGAACACCAGCAGTGTGCTGCTACACTATTCTATATGATAGTTACATTGTGGGAACACCAGCAGTGTGTTCCTACACTATTCTATATGATAGTTACATTGTGGGAACACCAGCAGTGTGTTGTTACACTATTCTATATGATAGTTACATTGTGGGAACACCAGCAGTGTGTTGCTACACTATTCTATATGATAGTTACATTGTGGGAACACCAGCAGTGTGCTGCTACACTATTCTATATGATAGTTACATTGTGGGAACACCAGCATTGTGTTGCTACACTATTCTATATGATAGTTACATTGTGGGAACACCAGCAGTGTGTTGCTACACTATTCTATATGATAGTTACATTGTGGGAACACCAGCAGTGTGATGCTACACTATTCTATATGATAGTTACATTGTGGGAACACCAGCAGTGTGTTGCTACACTATTCTGTATGATAGTTACATTGTGGGAACACCAGCAGTGTGTTGCTACACTATTCTATATGATAGTTACATTGTGGGAACACCAGCAGTGTGTTGCTACACTATTCTATATGATAGTTACATTGTGGGAACACCAGCAGTGTGTTGTTACACTATTCTATATGATAGTTACATTGTGGGAACACCAGCAGTGTGTTGCTACACTATTCTATATGATAGTTACATTGTGGGAACACCAGCAGTGTGGTGCTACACTATTCTATATGATAGTTACATTGTGGCAACACCAGTAGTGTGTTGCTACACTATTCTATATGATAGTTACGTTGTGGCAACACCAGTAGTGTGTTGCTACACTATTCTATATGATAGTTACATTGTGGCAACACCAGTAGTGTGTTGCTACACTATTCTATATGATAGTTACATTGTGGGAACACCAGCAGTGTGTTGCTACACTATTCTATATGATAGTTACATTGTGGGAACACCAGCAGTGTGTTGTTACACTATTCTATATGATAGTTACATTGTGGGAACACCAGCAGTGTGTTGCTACACTATTCTATATGATAGTTACATTGTGGGAACACCAGCAGTGTGCTGCTACACTATTCTATATGATAGTTACATTGTGGGAACACCAGCAGTGTGTTGCTACACTATTCTATATGATAGTTACATTGTGGGAACACCAGCAGTGTGTTGCTACACTATTCTATATGATAGTTACATTGTGGGAACACCAGCAGTGTGTTGCTACACTATTCTATATGATAGTTACATTGTGGGAACACCAGCAGTGTGTTGCTACACTATTCTATATGATAGTTACATTGTGGGAACACCAGCAGTGTGTTGCTACACTATTCTATATGATAGTTACATTGTGGGAACACCAGCAGTGTGTTGCTACACTATTCTATATGATAGTTACATTGTGGGAACACCAGCAGTGTGTTGCTACACTATTCTATATGATAGTTACATTGTGGGAACACCAGCAGTGTGTTGCTACACTATTCTATATGATAGTTACATTGTGGGAACACCAGCAGTGTGTTGCTACACTATTCTATATGGTAGTTACATTGTGGGAACACCAGCAGTGTGTTGCTACACTATTCTATATGATAGTTACATTGTGGGAACACCAGCAGTGTGTTGCTACACTATTCTATATGATAGTTACATTGTGGGAACACCAGCAGTGTGTTGCTACACTATTCTATATGATAGTTACATTGTGGGAACACCAGCAGTGTGTTGCTACACTATTCTATATGATAGTTACATTGTGGGAACACCAGCAGTGTGCTGCTACACTATTCTATATGATAGTTACATTGTGGGAACACCAGCAGTGTGTTGCTACACTATTGTATATGATAGTTACATTGTGGGAACACCAGCAGTGTGTTGCTACACTATTCTATATGATAGTTACATTGTGGGAACAAAAGCTGTGTTTCCCTGTCATATTACATTACATGATAGTTACATTGTGTGTGGTGCTACACTATTCTATATGATAGTTACATTGTGGGAACACCAGCAGTGTGTTGCTACACTATTCTATATGATAGTTACATTGTGGGAACACCAGCAGTGTGTTGCTACACTATTCTATATGATAGTTACATTGTGGGAACAAAAGCTGTGTTTCCCTGTCATATTACATTACATAGGATGAATTAAGAATAGTTTTTGTTGCGGCACTCGTGCGGAAGAGCCTGCGGGGGGCCGCAGGAATGTCCCGCATGCGGCCCTGTCTCCTGCAGCATGACACGCGTCCTGGTAAAAGAGTTTGACACGTGGCTTGCCTGTCTTACCATTGACACGTGGCTGTTCCATGGCCTACGCCTCTTCCTAGTCCATATTTTCAGGCCTAGTTCCTAGGCCTTCTGGCTATCCTTAGGCTCTTTCGGGCCGCTAGCAGCAACAGCCTGGTTGACCCGGCCGCGGGGGGCCTTGACCCCTGAAAACATCCTTCAGGTATGCCATAGGGGGGAGGAAGGGAGGCAAGGTAGGGAAGGTAAGATAGGGGAGGTTAGGGTGGTAAAGTAGAGGGTAAGGGACGGGAGGTAAGGGAGGTGACGTAAGGGAGGTAATGTAGGAGAGGTAAGGTAGGGGAGATGAGGTAGGGAAGGTTAGGGAGGGGAGGTGAGGTTGGGGAGGTAAGGGATGGGGAGGTATGGTAGGGGAAGTGAGGGAAGGGAAGGTAGGGGAGGGGAGGGTCACGCCCACCACGTGTTACCCACCTGTGGTTGTATTCTCCCCTCCCGTCCCCCTTCCCCCTCACTCTTCCCCTCATTCACCCCTTCCTGAGTGCCAGATGGCGCTCAGCTGGCGCAGTGACTGGCTGGTCGCTGCTGGGGTCCTGAGCCCTGGGAGGGAGGTGTCCTGCACAGTGGTGGTGGTGGTAGGTACAGTGATGGTGGTTGTGGTGGTGGTAGGTACAGTGATGGTGGTTGTGGTGGTGGTGGTAGGTACAGTGATGGTGGTTGTGGTGGTGGTAGGTACAGTGATGGTGGTTGTGGTGGTAGGTACAGTGATGGTGGTTGTGGTGGTGGTAGGTACAGTGATGGTGGTTGTGGTGGTGGTAGGTACAGTGATGGTGGTTGTGGTGGTGGTAGGTACAGTGATGGTGGTTGTGGTGGTGGTAGGTA
>NC_091371.1:10127484-10147484 GCF_038502225.1 Cherax quadricarinatus | reverse complement strand
CGTTCCTTCCCACCTCCCCTTCCTTCCCACATCCCCTTCCTTCCCACCTCCCCTTTCCCACCTTCCCACCTCCCCTTCCTTCCCACCTCCCCTTCCTTCCCACCTCCCCTTCCTTCCCACATCCCCTTCCTTCCCACCTCCCCTTCCTTCCCACCTCCCCTTCCTTCCCACCTCCCCTTCCTTCCCACCTCCCCTTCCTTCCCACCTCCCCTTCCTTCCCACCTCCCCTTCCTTCCCACCTCCCCTTCCTTCCCACCTCCCCTTCCTTCCCACCTCCCTTCCTTCCCACCTCCCTTCCTTCCCACCTCCCCTTCCTTCCCACCTCCCCTTCCTTCCCACCTCCCCTTCCTTCCCACCTCTCCTTTATTCCCATCTCCTCTTCCTTCCCACCTCCCCTTCCTTCCCACATCCCCTTCCTTCCCACCTCCCCTTCCATCCCACCACCCCTTCCTTCCGACCTCCCCTTCCTTCCCACCTCCCCTTCCTTCCCACCTCCCCTTCCTTCCCACCTCCCCTTCCTTCCCACCTCCCCTTCCTTCCCACCTCCCCTTCCTTCCCACCTCTCCTTTCTTCCCATCTCCCCTTCCTTCCCACCTCCCCTTCCTTCCCACCTCCCTTCCTTCCCACCTCCCCTTCCTTCCCACCTCCCTTCCTTCCCACCTCCCCTTCCTTCCCACCTCCCCTTCCTTCCCACCTCCCCTTCCCCTTCCTTCACCTTTTCCCACCTCCCCTTCCTTCCCACCTCCCTTCCTTCCCACCTCCCTTCCTTCCCACCTTTCCCACCTCCCCTTTCCCACCTTTCCTTCACCTCCCTTCCTTCCCACCTCCCCTTCCTTCCCACCTCCCCTTCCTTCCCACCTCCCCTTCCTTCCCACCTCCCCTTCCTTCCCACCTCCCCTTCCTTCCCACCTCCCCTTCCTTCCCACCTCCCCTTCCTTCCCTAGCTGAGGGACTGATTACCTCAAACTCCTTCTGATCACCATCATTCTTTTTTTGTATAGGACTGATGAAGCCACTGTGTGGCGAAACGTTTCCACAATAAAGATACCAAGTGTTACCCATGTGTCTAATTTATCAACTTGTCAGTTCTCTGACCCACTGATCTACCCTGAAGCTCCTGGGACCTTACTGACGGACGCCACTGCTGCTAACTTCCAGCTGCTTAGGTATGGAAAAAATGGAGAATTCACAATATAATAATATATAATACTCATAGAGGTCACCAAATAGAACGAAAGGAACACGTAAAGGACCTGGGAATAATTATATCAGCTGACCTTTCTTTCAAGAACCCAGTAATTCAAAGGTCACGACATCCAGGAGGATGACGGGGTGGATAATGAGAACTTTCAAAACAAGGGACCCAGTAATTCAAAGGTCACGACAGCCAGGAGGATGACGGGGTGGATAATGAGAACTTTTAAAACAAGGGACCCAGTAATTCAAAGGTCACGACAGCCAGGAGGATGACGGGGTGGATAATGAGAACTTTCAAAACAAGGGACCCAGTAATTCAAAGGTCACGACATCCAGGAGGATGACGGGGTGGATAATGAGAACTTTCAAAACAAGGGACCCAGTAATTCAAAGGTCACGACATCCAGGAGGATGACGGGGTGGATAATGAGAACTTTCAAAACAAGGGACCCAGTAATTCAAAGGTCACGACAGCCAGGAGGATGACGGGGTGGATAATGAGAACTTTCAAAACAAGGGACCCAGTAATTCAAAGGTCACGACAGCCAGGAGGATGACGGGGTGGATAATGAGAACTTTCAAAACAAGGGACCCAGTAATTCAAAGGTCACGACAGCCAGGAGGATGACGGGGTGGATAATGAGAACTTTCAAAACAAGGGACCCAGTAATTCAAAGGTCACGACATCCAGGAGGATGACGGGGTGGATAATGAGAACTTTCAAAACAAGGGAAATAATGCCAGTTTTGACACGTTTCAAATCGCTATTGCTCCCTCATTTTGGAATATTGTTCAGTGTTGACGGCACCGTTCAGGACAGGAGAAATATCAGAGCTGGAACAAATACAGAGATCGTTTACGGCACATACACAGGCAGTGAAGCATTTAAATACCTGGGAACGTCTTAAAGTCTTCAACATGTACTCACTGGAGCGGAGGAGAGAGAGATACATGATAATATATACCTGGAAAGTACTCGACGGCCTGATCCCAAATCCGCACACTGCCATAACAACATACTGGAGTGAGAGATCTGGAAGTGCAAAATGAACCCAGTGAAGAGCAGGGGTGCGGTGGGCACAATAAGGGAACACTGTATCAACATTCTTGGCTCCAGATTATTCAATATCTTACCAGAAGATATCAGAAACACTGCTGGAACAAGTGTAGAAGTCTTGAAGAAGAAACTGGACAGGTATCTTCACCAGGTGCCAGATCATCCAGGCTGTGATGGCTATACGGGTCAGTGCACCACCGGCAGCAGCAGCCTGGTTGACCATCCAAACACCAAACGAGTCTGACCCATGGCCGGGCTCCGGGAGTAGAAAAACTCTCGAAACTCATCAAAGGTATATCAAAGATATATTTCAACCACTGAAAAAAAAAAACCATTTCAACCACTGGAACAGCATTTTCCCCACTGGGAAAACAGCACACTCCCACTGTAGGCAATACACTTCTTATTAAGCAAGTTGGGTTGCTCATTAAGAAGGGCGGCGGCAGTTGAAGGAAGACACTAACTAGGAATCGCCGGGATTAAGGAAGGGGAATCATCAGCCAATTACTGAGTTTCATCAGGCAGTAAATATTAGAAGGGGGTGCCGGGGTGTGTATTAAAATATGGGTGATACATCTTGGCTTATCTGATACATGCAGATGTTGCTCGGTACAGCTCCGGGATGGTGGATGCTGCTGCACCTTTGAGATGACTGGGGTGATGCTGCTCTCTAGCGGTAATGGAACGTACTACTAACCATTATTACGGTTGATGCTGCTGCCACTACTACTAATACTACTACTACTGTTGCTACTGCTACTATTACTACTACTGCTGATGATGATTTAGTAAGAACCTTGACCAGTGTCAGATGACAAACACAGACTAAAAAAAGTGAATATGACTTATTCCATTCAAACAAATGAAACCTCGAACAGTAATTGTCAATAGGGAGAAAAATGAGACATCTCCACAGCAAAAAGTGCCATTTCTCAGAGCTCTTTCTCATTCATATCTGACGCTGACAGACATACTTTTTGCTAATGCTGACAGACGCACCTTTTCTTAATGCTGACATATGCAACTTTTCCTAATGGTGACAGACGCACCTTTTCTTAATGCTGACAGACGCAACTTTTCATAATGCTGACAGATGCAACTTTTCCTAATGCTGACAGACGCAACTTTTCATAATGCTGACAGATGCAACTTTTCCTAATGCTGACAGATGCAACTTTTCCTAATGCTGACAGACGCACCTTTTCCTAATGCTGACAGACGCAACTTTTCCTAATGCTGACAGACGCACCTTTTCCTAATGCTGACAGACGCACCTTTTCCTAATGCTGACAGACGCACCTTTTCCTAATGCTGACAGACGCACCTTTTCCTAATGCTGACAGACGCAACTTTTCCTAATGCTGACAGATGCAACTTTTCCTAATGCTGACAGACGCACCTTTTCCTAATGCTTTTCCTAATGCTGACAGACGCACCTTTTCCTAATGCTGACAGACGCAACTTTTCCTAATGCTGACAGACGCACCTTTTCCTAATGCTGACAGACGCACCTTTTCCTAATGCTGACAGACGCACCTTTTCCTAAGGCTGACAGACGCACAGACGCACCTTTTCACCTAATGCTGACAGACGCACCTTTTCCTAATGCTGACAGACGCACCTTTTCCTAATGCTGACAGACGCACCTTTTCCTTTCCTAATGCTGACAGACGCACCTTTTCTTAATGCTGACAGACGCACCTTTTCCTAATGCTGACAGACGCACCTTTTCCTAATGCTGACAGACGCAACTTTTCCTAATGCTGACAGATACACCTTTTCCTAATGCTGACAGACGCACCTTTTCCTAATGCTGACAGACGCACCTTTTCCTAATGCTGACAGACGCACCTTTTCCTAATGCTGACAGACGCACCTTTTCCTAATGCTGACAGACGCACCTTTTCCTAATGCTGACAGACGCACCTTTTCCTAATGCTGACAGACGCAACTTTTCCTAATGCTGACAGATGCAACTTTTCCTAATGCTGACAGACGCACCTTTTCCTAATGCTGACAGACGCACCTTTTCCTAATGCTGACAGACGCACCTTTTCCTAATGCACAGACTTTTCCTAATGCTGACAGACGCAACTTTTCCTAATGCTGACAGACGCACCTTTTCCTAATGCTGACAGACGCACCTTTTCCTAATGCTGACAGACGCACCTTTTCCTAATGCTGACAGACGCAACTTTTCCTAATGCTGACAGATGCAACTTTTCCTAATGCTGACAGACGCACCTTTTCCTAATGCTGACAGACGCAACTTTTCCTAATGCTGACAGACGCAACTTTTCCTAATGCTGACAGACGCACCTTTTCCTAATGCTGACAGACGCACCTTTTCCTAATGCTGACAGACGCACCTTTTCCTAAGGCTGACAGACAGACGCACCCTTTCCTAATGCTGACAGACGCACCTTTTCCTAATGCTGACAGACGCACCTTTTCCTAATGCTGACAGACGCACCTTTTCCTAATGCTGACAGACGCAACTTTTCCTAATGCTGACAGATGCAACTTTTCCTAATGCTGACAGACGCACCTTTTCCTAATGCTGACAGACGCAACTTTTCCTAATGCTGACAGACGCACCTTTTCCTAATGCTGACAGACGCAACTTTTCCTAATGCTGACAGACGCACCTTTTCCTAATGCTGACAGACGCACCTTTTCCTAATGCTGACAGACGCAACTTTTCCTAATGCTGACAGATGCAACTTTTCCTAATGCTGACAGACGCACCTTTTCCTAATGCAAACAGACGCACCTTTTCCTAATGCTGACAGACGCAACTTTTCCTAATGCTGACAGACGCACCTTTTCCTAATGCTGACAGACGCACCTTTTTCCTAATGCTGACAGATGCATCTTTTCCTAATGCTGACAGACGCAACTTTTCCTAATGCTGACAGACGCAACTTTTCCTAATGCTGACAGACGCAACTTTTCCTAATGCTGACAGATGCAACTTTTCCTAATGCTGACAGACGCACCTTTTCCTAATGCTGACAGACGCACCTTTTCCTAATGCTGACAGACGCACCTTTTCCTAATGCTGACAGACGCAACTTTTCCTAATGCTGACAGACGCACCTTTTCCTAATGCTGACAGACGCACCTTTTCCTAATGCTGACAGACGCAACTTTTCCTAATGCTGACAGACGCACCTTTTCCTAATGCTGACAGACGCAACTTTTCCTAATGCTGACAGATGCAACTTTTCCTAATGCTGACAGACGCACCTTTTCCTAATGCTGACAGACGCAACTTTTCCTAATGCTGACAGACGCACCTTTTCCTAATGCTGACAGACGCACCTTTTCCTAATGCTGACAGACGCAACTTTTCCTAATGCTGACAGACACAACTTTTCCTAATGCTGGCAGACGCACCTTTTCCTAATGCTGACAGACGCACCTTTTCCTAATGCTGACAGACGCACCTTTTCCTAATGCTGACAGACGCAACTTTTCCTAATGCTGACAGACACAACTTTTCCTAATGCTGACAGACGCAACTTTTCCTAATGCTGACAGACGCAACTTTTCCTAATGCTGACAGATGTAACTTTTCCTAATGCTGACAGATGCAACTTTTCCTAATGCTGACAGATGCAACTTTTCCTAATGCTGACAGACGCAACTTTTCCTAATGCTGACAGATGCAACTTTTCCTAATGCTGACAGATGCAACTTTTCCTAATGCTGACAGGCGCACCTTTTCCTGATGCTGACAGATGCAACTTTTCCTAATGCTGACAGATGCAACTTTTCCTAATGCTGACAGACGCACCTTTTCCTAATGCTGACAGACGCACCTTTTCCTAATGCTGACAGACGCAACTTTTCCTAATGCTGACAGACACAACTTTTCCTAATGCTGACAGACGCAACTTTTCCTAATGCTGACAGACGCAACTTTTCCTAATGCTGACAGACGCAACTTTTCCTAATGCTGACAGACGCAACTTTTCCTAATGCTGACAGACGCAACTTTTCATAATGCTGACAGACGCAACTTTTCCTAATGCTGACAGACGCAACTTTTCATAATGCTGACAGACGCAACTTTTCCTAATGCTGACAGACGCACCTTTTCCTAGCACTGTATAGTTTCTCAGAGAGTCATACCAGAATTTGTAAGAGGACAGTGTTCTTTGATATGGCTTTGAAGGGCGTCGAGAGTTTGCCTGCTTTCACGGCCCCGGCTCTGGGCCAGGCTTGTCTGGTGCTGGCCTGGTCCACCAGGCTGTTACTGCCGGTGGGCCAGTGGCCCACTCATCCATCACAGCTGGTTGAAGCACAGACCTGTGCCAGGTCTTCCAATGGGCCACAGACATTCAACGAGGAAAAATTGGCCATGTGGCCCACCTGTCTTGGTAAAGTATGTAACCATGTGGCCCACCTGTCTTAATAATGTAGCCACGTGGCCCACCTGTCTTAATAAGGTATATAGCCATGTGGACCACCTGTCTTAATAATGTAGCCACGTGGCCCACCTGTCTTAATAAGGTATGTGGCCCACCTGTCTTAATAAGGTATGTGGCCCACCTGTCTTAATAATGTAGCCACGTGGCCCACCTGTCTTAATAAGGTATGTGGCCCACCTGTTTTAATAAAGTATGTAGCCATCTGGCCCACCTGTCTTAATAAAGTATGTAGCCATCTGGCCCACCTGTCTTAATAATGTAGCCATCTGGCCCACCTGTCTTAATAAAGTATGTAGCCATCTGGCCCACCTGTCTTAATAAAGTATGTAGCCATCTGGCCCACCTGTCTTAATAAAGTATTTAGCCATCTGGCCCACCTGTCTTAATAAAGTATGTAGCCATCTGGCCCACCTGTCTTAATAAAGTATGTAGCCATCTGGCCCACCTGTCTTAATAAAGTATGTAGCCATCTGGCTCACCTGTCTTAATAATGTAGCCATCTGGCCCACCTGTCTTAATAAAGTATGTAGCCATCTGGCCCACCTGTCTTAATAAAGTATGTAGCCATCTGGCCCACCTGTCTTAATAAAGTATTTAGCCATCTGGCCCACCTGTCTTAATAAAGTATGTAGCCATCTGGCCCACCTGTCTTAATAAAGTATGTAGCCATCTGGCGCACCTATCTTAATAAAGTATGTAGCCATCTGGCGCACCTGTAATAATGTTTGTGGCCACAAGTGACCATTTGGTCCACCAGGCCACCTGTGATAATGAAGTATTTTGCCACAGGTGGCGCGAGCGACCATCTGGTCCACTTAACCACCTGCAGTAATGTGGCCTACCTGTCATAACTAGTATGCCTCATAGATGTATAACAGTTAGCGGGAGTCGGTACAGAAGGCGTCAGATTACCTCATCTGTCCAATCACAACAGGGGGTAATAACATACTACGTTGTGATTGGCTAGCAGCCTCCCTCCCGCTGTCCTATTGGCCAATTATGGGATGGTAATGAGAGGAGTGACCATTGTAGGCCGAACCTTCAAAGTCGTGATCTTTATCGTAACAAAAATCAAGCATTATTTAATATAAACATCGCATTACACGGGCAACAAGGGCGTATCCGCCAGCGGGGAGCCAAGGGTCATTTCTCAGCTCCGTCCGCCGCTGATGTAAGTCTTAGTGACGCCAAGATTTATGCCCGCTCCGTCCCGGCCGGTTTTTAATCGTTAATGTCCGTCGCCACAATTTATAGTGATCGAAGCTTTATCAAAAAAGTCATAATTTGAGCAGCGATGGTGGAGCATGAATATGAAGATTGTACATTATTGGGAGGGGGAAGTGGGGAGGGGGTTGTGGGGAGGGGAGGGAGGGGGAAGTGGTTTTGGGGAAGGGAATGAGAGGGTGATAGAAGGGGGGCTACACGACCAGATAGGGGGGACAGAGGGGAGGGGGTTGAAGGGGGTTGTGGGGAAGGAGGGGGATAGTAGGGGGTAACAGAAGGGGCGTCGGGACCAAAAGGTAATATATCTTCTAGATAACATATCTAGTAGTATATCTTCTACATAGTATGTCTTCTAGATAGTATTTCTAGTATATATTCTCAATCAGCTGTGCTAGAGTATACACAGAGGACTGTATATCCTCTGAGCCAGGATATACACTGCCAGAGGGATTTTTCAATGCACAGCTTTAAGATAAGGTATGGCAAGGCCAGCGGAAAATCATAGTGCTGAAGTAGTCTTAGAGGCGGGGGCCAGGAGCTGTGACTCGACCCATGCAAATATAATTCGGTAAGATTTAGATAGTGCATGTGTTACCTGGAGGGTGTTTTGGGGGTCAACGCCCCCTCGGCCCGGTCCATGACCAGGCCTCCCGGTGGATCAGGACCTGATCACCCAGGCTGTTACTCCTAGCAGCACGTAAACCAACGTACGAGCCACAGACTGGCTGGTCAGGTACTGACTTTAGGTGCCTGACCAGTCAATCAGGGGTCTATTAAGAACTTAAGAACATAAGAAAGAAGGAACACTGCAGCAGGCCTACTGGCCCATGCGAGGCAGGTCTAAGTCTCCTACCGGCTTAAGCCAATGCCCCCACTTAGTCAGGTCAGGACCAGGGGTCCATTGGTAATCCCCCTTATGTATGCTGTTGTGACAACCTATGTAGGGCAGGTGTTGTGAGAACCAGTGTAGTGCAGGTGTTATGATCATTAACCTGTGTTGCAGGAGTTGAGTCTCAGCTCCTGGGTCGTGTATCGGGGCCAAGTTTGTATGTGTGTGGGGTGAGTGCAGGTTAGGGGTGGTAACCAGCCAGGGAAGGGGGAAGGGATGAGAAAGGGGGAGTGGCAGAATTAATGGATGGTGGGGGTGGGATTTCCCTTCAGTGTGGGAGTCGATTTTTAGTTAGGATCAAGAGTGTATCAGATAAGGTATGATAGGATCTCGGGAGGGGGTGATGGAGTGTGTGTAATATTCCTTACCCTCTCCTGCCCCTTCATATCTCCCCCTCCCCCTCTCGGATCAGCCTCATCCTACCCCTCCCATCCCTGCCTCACCTCACTGTATTCCCCTCCGCCTGCCGTGCCTCACCGCACCCTGCCCACTCTCTGCCTTCTCCTCCTCCTCCCTTGCTCCTTACACATTTCTTTGTCTTCTCCGTCGTTCAAGTAATCTCCCTCTCCCTCTCCCTCTCATACAACCACTACCACCAACAACAATCAACCATCATCATCCAACTAATCACCAACCACCACCACCAGCAACACCCACCGTCACAAAACGTACAAGTCTTCTAGGGGACCAGTGTCAGCGTCTGGCACCAACAGCCATCTTGGAGGCTCTCACCTTTGATATACCCTTGATGGGATTCGAGAGTTTTCCTACTTCCGCAGCTTGGCCCTGGTGCCAGGCCTCCCTGTTGATAGCCTGGTTAACCAGGTTTTTGCTGCTGGAGGCCCGCTGCCCCTCGTATCCATCACAGCCCGGTTGATCTGGCACCTGTTGAAAATACTTGTCCAGTTTCCTCTTGAAGACTTTCACAAATGTCCCAGCAGTGTTTCTGATATCTTCTGTAAGATGTTGAATAATCTGGGACCACGGATGTTGATAGAGTGTTCCCTTATTGTGCCCACCGCATTCCTGCTTTTCACTGGGTTTATTTTACATTTCGTCTCTTGTCTTTCACTCCAGTATGTTATGGCAGTGTATGGCAGTGTGCAGATTTGGGCCAAGGCTCTCAATTTGCAGGTATCATTGCAGTTATCATGTATCTCTCCTCCTCTCAAGTGAGTATATATTTAAGACTTCAAGGCGTTCCAAGGGTTTAAATGCTTTATTGGATCTATACGGGCCGTATAGATGTCTGTATCTCTTCCAGCTCTGATATTTCTCCTGCCCTGAAAGGGGCCGTCAACACTGAACAACACTCTGAGCGAGAGAGCACAAGAGAACTGAAATGTATCACCATTGGCACTATCTCTATTGTTTTGAAAGTTTTCGTTATTTAAACCGTCCCCTTTCCACCTTCCTCGCTACGTCCCTCCTTCACTCTCTACCTACATATCTGCCTACCTACCTCCTGTAGGTACTGGGATAAAATCCCAAACCCAACGACCTACGACAGCAAGACGACTTGCCACCAGGACACCAGGGATCTCACTCTGGTTCTCCAGTAATCCAGTAACATAGGCAAGAAACTTAAATTTCGCTTTATGGAAGGAGCAATTTAGGTTTCAGTGTACACAGCAATGTAACAGTTTCAAGGTATGTAACATTCTCTGGTAACGTCATTAGCTAAGGGAGGGAGTGTGTGTATAGATGGCGCCTCTCACGGGGAGGCTAATAACTACACAGCGAGTCTCCTCTCTAATGCGTACATAATTTTAATTCACAGTCTTCATTGCGCATAACTGCACGAGATGCATAGGGCAGTACATGGTATTATGGTAATGAGGGGAGAGAGAGAGAGAGAGAGAGAGAGAGAGAGAGAGAGAGAGAGAGAGGGTGATATACACACTGATAACACTCTTGTCTTGTGATTATACATTATGACAAATTAAATATCAGCCAAACAACGCTCATGGTCCACTAACAGGCATCATTCATGGTCCACTAAAGGCAACGTTCGTGGTCCACTAACAGGCAACATTCATGGTCCACTAACAGGCAACGTTCGTGGTCCACTAACAGGCAACATTCATGGTCCACTAACAGGCAACGTTCGTGGTCCACTAACAGGCAACATTCATGGTCCACTAACAGGCAACGTTCGTGGTCCACTAAAGGCAACGTTCGTGGTCCACTAACAGGCAACATTCATGGTCCACTAACAGGCAACGTTCGTGGTCCACTAACACCAGGCAACGTCCATGGACCACTAAATTCATTTAACGTTTATACAACCATACCTTTGATACACCTTTGATGACTTTCGAGAGTCTTACTACTTTTGGAGCCCAGCCATGGGCCAGGCTCGTAACTACAATTCGGGTAACTACAATTCTCCCCATCTTCGTCTACAGTGGGAATTCTTCCCTCATATCCTGCTTCACTAGTTAAGCAAATTCGCGTATATTCCCTTTATTTATTCCGATTTTCCCTTCGATGTGTGGAACAGTCTGCCGAGTAGGATAATAGAGGCTAAGGACCCTGGGCAGCTTTAAAAAGAGACTGGATAAATATGTGAGTGCAAAGGGTTGGGTTTGATTAATACCTGAGGTGAAGAATTAAACACATGTGCAACATCTGGGTATCTTTATTTGTAGACGTTTCGCCAACTCGGGGGCGTTGATCCCCGGAATAACCTCCAGGTAACTAGTGGCTTTATCAAATAAGGACCTGCACTGTATGGACCAGTAGGCCTGCTACAGACACTCCATTCTTATGTACGTTTTCCAGCGCATTTATGTCCATTCTGTAATGCGATGACCAGGACTACGTAGTGTGACTGAGGTCTTACCAAGGATATATCTAGTTAAAGAATAACTTGAGGGCTCCTGTTATTTATACTTCTTGATATGAAGCCAAGAACTCTCTTAAATTTATTGCCAGCACTTATGCACTGTTGTCTTGGCTTTAGATTATTGCTGACCAGAGTTACTGAATGCGAGAAATGTGAGTCAGAGGAGAAAGCAGAGGAGAGAGGAGAAGAAAGATAACGAAGGCAGTGAGAGGAGAAAGAATATGATATAAACTAAATATTTTGGGGGAGGTATTTTTTTATTTCAGGAGCTGAGGATTACTGGTAAATGATTTACAGTGTTGGAGGCGTGGAGGAGGTGTTACGTACGACCGCTATCACCCCGTGTTGCAGCTACCACCCCCGCTATCACCCCAAGTTGCAGTTACCACCCCTGCTATCACCCCTTGTTGCAGCTACCACCCCCGCTATCACTCCAAGTTGCAGTTACCACCCCTGCTATCACCCCGTGTTGCAGCTACCACCCCCGCTATCACCCCAAGTTGCAGTTACCACCCCTGCTATCACCCCTTGTTGCAGCTACCACCCCCGCTATCACTCCAAGTTGCAGTTACCACCCCTGCTATCACCCCTTGTTGCAGCTACCACCCCCGCTATCACTCCAAGTTGCAGCTACCACCCCTAGTTGCTGCTACCACCCCCGCTATCACTCCAAGTTGTAGCTACCACCCCTAGTTGCTGCTACCACCCCTAGTTGCTGCTGCCACCCCTAGTTGCTGCTACCACCCCCGCTATCACCCCTAGTTGCTGCTACCACTCCCGCTATCACCCCAAGTTGCAGTTACCACCCCTGCTATCACTCCAAGTTGCAGCTACCACCCCCGCTATCACTCCAAGTTGCAGCTACCACCCCAAGTTGCTGCTGCCACCCCCGCTATCACCCCTAGTTGCTGCTACCACCCCCGCTATCACCCCTAGTTGCTGCTACAACCCCGCTAACCACTATCACCCCTTGTTGCTGCTACCACTACTGCTACTACCATGGTTGCTGCTACCACCACTGTTCCTGCTGTTACCACCACTGTTCCTGCTGCTACCACCACTACTCCTGCTGTTAACACCACTGTTCCTGCTGCTACCACCACTACTCCTGCTGCTACCACCACTACTCCTGCTGCTACCACCACTGCTTCTGCTGCTACCACCACTGCTCCTGCTGCTACCACCACTGTTCCTGCTGTTACCACCACTACTCCTGCTGCTACCGCCACTGCTTCTGCTAGTACCACCACTGTTCCTGCTGACACTACTGAAGTCTCCCAGCTCAGCCTGACACTACTGAAGTCTCCCAGCTCAGGCTGACGCTACTGAAGTCTTCCAACTCAGGCTGACACTACTGAAGTCTCCGCAGCTCAGGCTGACACTATTGAAGTCTCCCAGCTCAGGCTGACGCTACTGAAGTCTTCGAACTCAGGCTGACACTATTGAAGTCTCCGCAGCTCAGGCTGACACTATTGAAGTCTCCCAGCTCAAGCTGACACATATAAACAATGTGTATGTGAGCCATTCTGAGTGTAGGAATAATGTAGGGTGTCAGATGGCTGACTTGTTCCCACAATGTAACTATCCTATAGAACAGCGTAGCTACACGCTACTGGTTACCTGGAGGTTATTCCGGGGATCAACGCCAACGCGGCCCGGTCCATGACCAGGTCTCCCGATGGATCAGGGCCTGATCAACTAGGCTGTTACTGCTGGCCGCACGCAGTCCAACGTACGAGCCACAGCCCGGCTGATCCGGCACTGACTTTAGGTATCTGTCCAGCTCTCTCTTGAAGGCAGCCAGGGGTTTATTGGCAATTCCCCTAATGCTTGATGGGAGGCTGTTGAACAGTTTTGGGCCCCGGACACTTATGGTGTTTTCCCTTAGTGTACCAATGGCGCCCCTACTTTTTATTGGGGGCATTTTGCATCGCCTGCCCAGTCTTTTGCTTTCGTAGGGAGTGATTTCTGTGTGCAGATTTGGGACCATTCCTTCCAAGATTTTCCAAGTGTAGATTATGATATATCTCTCCCTCCTGCGTTCCAACGAGTACAAGTCAAGTGCTTCCAAGCGTTCCCAGTAGTTAAGGTGCTTGACAGAACTTATACGTGCAGTAAAGGATCTCTGTACACTCTCTAGATCTGCGATTTCACCTGCTTTGTATGGAGATGTTAATGTACAGCAGTATTCCAGCCTAGAGAGAACAAGTGATTTGAAAAGGATCATCATTGGCTTGGCATCTCTCGTTTTGAAAGTTCTCATTATCCATCCTATCATTTTCTTTGCACGTGCGATCGTGGCACTGTTGTGATCCTTGAAAGTGAGATCCTCAGACATTACTACTCCCAGGTCCCTTACATTATTTTTCCGCTCTATTGTATGGCCGGAGTCAGTAGTATGCTCTGTTCTAGTTATTATCTCCTCCAGTTTTCCATAACGGAGTAGTTGGAATTTGTCCTCATTGAACATCATATTGTTTACCGTTGCCCACTGGAAAACTTTGTTTATATCTTCTTGGAGGTTAACAGCGTCCTCAGCAGACGACAGCCTCATGCAGATCCTATTATCATCCGCAAAGGATGATACGGTGCTGTGATGTATATCTCTGTCTATGTCTGATATGATGATAAGGAATAAGACGGGGGCGAGTACTGTGCCTTGTGGAACAGAGCTCTTCACTATGGCAGCCTCCGATTTAACTCTGTTGACCACTACTCTTTGTGTTCGATTTGTTAGGAAGTTGAAGATCCGTCTCCCCACTTTCGCAGTTATTCCTTTAGCACGTATTTTATGGGCTATTACGCCATGATCGCATTTGTCAAATGCTTTTGCAATGTCTGTGTATGTTACATCTGCATTCTGATTTTCTTCCAGTGCATCCAAGGCCATGTCATAGTGATCCAGTAGTTGTGAGAGGCAGGAGCGACCTGCCCTGAGCCCATGTTGCCCTGGATTGTGCAGATTTTGGGAATCCAGGTGATTTGCAATCCTGCTTCTTAGCACTCTTTCAAAGATTTTTATGATGTGGGACGTCAGAGCTATTGGTCTGTAGTTCTTAGCTAATGCTTTGCTGCCACCTTTATGGAGTGGGGCTATGTCCGTTGTTTTAAGTGACTGTGGAATTTCACCCATGTCCAAGCTCCTCCTCCATAGTGTACTTAAGGCACGCGAGAGGGGTTTCTTGCAGTTCTTAATGAAAACAGAGTTCCACGAGTCTGGGCCCGGAGCTGAGTGCATGGGCATGTTGTCAATGGCTTTTTCGAAATCTATCGGAGTTAGGCTAATGTCGGAAATCTGGCATACATTTATGGAGTTTTGAGTACTGGTACCTCCAGCATATGCCTAGCTGCCCCTAACTCCTGTCCCTGACGTTCTAAATTACGTTAACGTTTACATTGAATTAGATGCTTAAATTTTGCCCTGACTCGTTTAGTTTCCTGTGCAGTCTACATCCTTCCTGTGGACGGTAGCTCTGATGTATATGGACGGTAGCTCTGACGTATATGGACGGTAGCTCTGATGTATATGGACGGTAGCTCTGATGTATATGGACGTTAACTCAGATGTATATGGACGGTAGCTCAGATGTATATGAGCGGTAGCTCTGATGTATATGGACGGTAGCTGTGATGTATATGGACGGTAGCTGTGATGTATATGGACGGTAGCTCAGATGTATATGGACGGTAGCTCAGATGTATATGGACGGTAGCTGTGATTTATATGGACGGTAGCTGTGATGTATATGGACGGTAACTCAGATGTATATGGACGGTAGCTGTGATGTATATGGACGGTAGCTCAGATGTATATGGACGGTAGCTCAGATGTATATGGACGGTAGCTGTGATGTATATGGACGGTAGCTGTGATGTATATGGACGGTAACTCAGATGTATATGGACGGTAGCTCAGATGTATATGGACGGTAGCTCTGATGTATTCTATAACATTAAATCTTGGAATATACAAGGGGAACTCTTTCCATCTCTGCACACTGGAATAACTCCATATATAAGTCGTGCCGAATAGGTAAAACTGGTCATTTAGCAAGAACTCATTTAAAATTAAGTTCTTTCTAAAATTTTATCTTATACATTTAAAGATATATATTTTTAAATTATGTTAATGTAAAAATTAATAATTTTGTACCAAAAGATCCTTAGGAAACTTACCTAACCTTGTTATAACAAGCGCAATTTAATTTAGCCTAATCCAACTAAATATATTTTAGACAAGTTTACAATAATTTAATAATAAACAAACACAATGAAATATTTTATTGCATACACAAATTTTCGCTTGCCTTATTCGGCAAAAAGAGCGTTGCTGTTTAAGCTAAAATCGCTAGTTTTATCTATTCAGCATATATATATATATATATATATATATATATATATATATATATATATATATATATATATATATATATATATATATATATATATTATATTCACAGAACCACTGCCAGACTGCAAGCAGCAGTGGTAGCCTGGTTGATCAGGCCGTGATACACCAGGTCTGGTCTGGGACCGGGCCACGGGGGGCGTTGACCCCTGAAAAGTCCTTCATGTAGACACCAGATACTGGTGATTGTGGTCATGATGTTTATGGTGGTTGTGGTGGTGCTTGTGGTTTTGGTAGAGGTGGGGGGGGGGTTGGGATGGTAGTAGATGGTGGTGATTGGTGACGGTGGCTGCGATGGTGGTAGAGGTGGAGGCTGGTGGTGGTGGCGGTGATGCAGCATACCAGACGAGATAAGCAGATATAATCGCATTCATTTACGATAGCCAATCAGGTGGAGGGTACACTGTGTGGCGGACCAATCAGCGCGCGCCTGGCCATGGTGCACAGTCTTGGCTCTCTCAATTTATGAACACGGTGCTTGATGGTATCGTCAGCGGTGCTCCCCCAACCTCTCCCCTACCCTGCCTCCCCACCCTTCCCCCACCTGTCTCCCCAACTTCCCCTCTCCTTGTACCGCACCCCAACACTATCCTTCCCATTTGTCTATCTCCCCATCGTCCCTGTACTGCACCCAGCACCCTATAGTCTCCCCAACCTTGCTCCCCGTCTCCTATCCCTTCTTTCCCTCCTCTCCCTCCTCTCCCTCCTCTCTCTCCCCCTCTTTCCTTCCCTCCTTCCTGCACGGCACCTTGATGTCAACCACAGCAGACGTAATCTGCGCCACAGCAGACGTAATCTACGCCACAGCAGACGTAATCTACGCCACAGCAGACGTAATCTACGCCACAGCAGACGTAATCTACGCCACAGCAGGCGTAATCTACGCAACAGCAGATGTAATCTACGCCACAGCAGACGTAATCTACACCACAGCAGACTCAATCTACGCCACAGAAGACGTAATCTACGCCACAGCAGACGTAATCTACACCACAGCAGACGTTATCTACGCAACAGCAGATGTAATCTACGCCACAGCAGACGTAATCTACGCCACAGCAGACGTAATCTACGCCACAGCAGACGTAATCTACACCACAGCAGCGTAATCTACGCCACAGCAGACGTAATCTACACCACAGCAGACGTAATCTACACCACAACAGACGTAATCTACGCCACTGCAGACGTAATCTACGCCACAGCAGACGTAATCTACGCCACAGCAGACGTAATTTACGCCACAGCAGACGTAATCTACACCACAGTAGACGTAATCTACACCACAGCAGACGTAATCTACGCCACAGCAGACGTAATCTACACCACAGCAGACGTAATATACACCACAGCAGACGTAATCTACGCCACAGCAGACGTAATCTACACCTCAGCAGACTTAATCTACACCACAACAGACGTAATCTACGCCACAGCAGACGTAATCTACACCACAGCAGACGTAATCTATGCCACAGCAGATGTAATCTACACCACAGCAGACGTAATCTACACCACAGCAGACGTAATCTACGCCACAGCAGACCTCTTTTAGATATTAAAGTACTCTTGGCTGGTGGTGAACAGGTGACATGCAGCCTTAATGGCCCTCGTGTAGTAGATAGGCTTTAAACCCCATTAACCACCCAACCATGACCATATAGTTTTACCGACCTGACCTGTTTACGACCTGATAAAGCCCACTACGTGAGCGAAACATCACTGAAGGTTCAGGTTAATGGTTCACGTTCTTAACCAGACTTCACCAGTGGGTCGTCGTGGACACTACCATGATCTACCATGTAGCTGGTGGATGGTGGGTCGTTCCAGGTGGGTGGGTGTGTGTGCGTCTGCTGGGTAGCGCAGACCCCCCCAACACCATCACTGCCATTACGACCCCCACCTTCACGAACCCATCACGACCCCACCACGATCCTACTATCACGACCCCCATCACGATCCCACCACCATGACCCCCCACCATCAAGATCCCACCGCACGACCCCTACCATCACTATTCCCCCACCACGACCCCGCCATCACGATCCCACCACCACGACCCCACCATCACGATCCCACCACCATCACTACCCTCACCATCATGAGCCTCACCTTCACGATCCCATCACGACCCCCACCATCGCGACCCCTACCTTCACGACCCCCACCATCACGACCCCCACTACGGTCCTACCATCACGACCCCCTCCACGAGCTCACCATCACGACCCCCATCACGATCCCACCACGACCCCACCACCACGACCCCCACCATCACTACCCCCACCATCACTACCCCCACCATCACGACCCCCACTACGGTCCTACCATCACGACCCCCTCCACGAGCTCACCATCACGACCCCCATCACGATCCCACCACGACCCCACCACCACGACCCCCACCATCACTACCCCCACCATCACGACCCCCACCATCAACAACTCTTTAATTGACGAGTTTTGATGAATTGTACTGATAACTATCTTACCTGTCCCCCTCCCCTCCCCCTCCTCCGTTTCCCCTACCACCCCCCACTCTACCAGTTATTTTGATTCCCTATTCCTTTCCCACTTTCTCTCTCTCTCTCTCTCTCTCTCTCTCTCTCTCTCTCTCTCTCTCTCTCTCTCTCTCTCTCTCTCTCTCCTCTCCTCTCCTCTCCTTCCTCCCTACCCCTCTCCTTCCCTACCTGCAGGTGGTGGTGCAGGTGGTTGTGGTGCCAACACTGGCACTATTGATCAGTGTCCCTGGGTGATGGCGGCCGCTGGTGCCATCATAGCATCATTACCTGTGACCTTACCTGTGACCTCACTCACATCTAACCTTACTCACCTCTGACCTTACCTCTGACCTTACCTATGACCTTACCTATGACCTTACTCCTGACTTTACCTTTGATCTTACTCACCTGTGACTTTACCTGACATTTCCTGATTTCCTGGTACTTTACTCACCTGTGACCAACTCACCTGTGACTTTACATGTATCCTTACCTGTGACCTTACCTGGTACTTTACTCACCTGTGACCTCATCTGTGACCTTCCTTACGTGTTCACCTTGTTAATGTTAGCAGGTAGGTTTCCAGGTGCACCTTTAAGTGTCTTTAATTCGTTCAAAACACGGGAATGCCTCATCCGATCGGCTTCAAACCTGGCGTCTCCTAGTGGAAGGTCTGAATGTCCCAGTATGACCTGACGATGTTTCGCTCCACCCTGGACCGTTGTCAAGTCCCAACTGAGGCGGAGCCCTGCCATGTAAACACATTAGTCCACACACTGGTTGAGGGACCACCATGGCCCTTGCGGCCCGATCTGGGACCAGTCCTCCCAAACGGGAGTAAAAAGCCACCGTTAAACACACACACGCACACACACACACACACACACACACACACACACACACACACACACACACACACACACACACACACACACACACACACACACACACATACACACACACACACACACACACACACACACACACACACACACACACACACACACATGGTACGTGGCGAGGTGTCAGAGTGGGCACCTGTGACCAGCGGGGTCCCGCAGGGGTCAGTCCTAGGACCAGTGCTGTTTCTGGTATTTGTGAACGACTTGACGGAAGGAATAGACTCTGAGGTGTCCCTGTTTGCAGATGACATGAAGTTGATGAGAAGAATTCACTCGATCGAAGACCAGGCAGAACTACAAAGGGATCTGGACAGGCTGCAGACCTGGTCCAGCAATTGGCTCCTGGAGTTCAATCCCACCAAGTGCAAAGTCATGAAGATTGGGGAAGGGCAAAGAAGGCCGCAGACGGAGTACAGTCTAGGGGGTCAGAGACTACAAACCTCACTCAAGGAAAAAGATCTTGGGGTGAGTATAACACCAGGCACATCTCCTGAAGCGCACATCAACCAAATAACTGCTGCAGCATATGGGCGCCTAG
>NC_091371.1:10054984-10124984 GCF_038502225.1 Cherax quadricarinatus | reverse complement strand
AACCTTATTCCCCCCCCTCTCCCTTTCCCCCACCCTCCCTTTCCCCCACCACTACTCCCCCCTTCCCACTGCCTCCCCCCTTCCCCTTTCCCCCACCACCTACTCCCTTTCCCCACCCCCCCACTCCCTTTCCCCCACCCCCCACTCCCTTTCCCCCACCACCCCCCTGCCTTCCCCCCGTCCTTCCCCCCCCGGGCCTTCCCCACCACCTACTGCCTTCCCCACCACCTACTGCCCCATCCCCACCCCTTTTTTTTCCCATTCCCCTTACTGTTCCCCCTCCTCTATTTCCCGGGCCTTTTTCCCCTTTCCCCACCACCTCCCTTTCCCCCGCCCCCCCTCCCTTTCCCCCACCACCTACCTTCCACCCCCTCCCCTTTCCCCCACCCCCCCTGCCTTCCCCCACCTACTGCCTTCCCCCCCCCCTGCCCCCCCCCTTCCCACCACCTCTCCCTTTCCCCCCAAACCCCCTGCCTTCCCCCCCCTTCCCCTTTTCCCCACCCCCCCGGGCTGCCTTCCCCCCCCCTCCCCCTTCCCCCCCCCCCACTGCCTTCCCCACCACCTCTCCCCCTTCCCCCACCCCCCACTGCCTTCCCACCCCCTACTCCCTTTCCCCACCCCACCCTCCTCCCCTTCCCCCCCCCCTACTCCCTTTCCCCCCCCCCACTGCCCCCCCACCACCCCTCCCCCCCCCCACCCCCTTTACTCCCTTTCCCACCACCTCTCCCTTTCCCCACCCCCTCCTCCCTTCCCCACCACCTCTCCCTTCCCACCACCCCTGCCTTCCCCCCCCACTGCCCTTCCCCACCACCCCTCCCTTTCCCACCACCTCTCCCTTTCCCCACCCCCCACTCCCTTTCCCCAAACCCCCTCCCCCGGTTTCCCCCCCCACCCCCCACTCCCTTTCCCCCCCACCTATTTCCCCCCCACCACCCACTCCCCCTTCCCACCACCCTCCCCCCCTCCCTTCCCCACCACCTACTGCCTTCCCACCCTCCTGTTTCCCCCCACCCCCCCTCCCTTTCCCCCTCCCCCTCCCCTTTCCCCCAGGGGCCTGCCCCCCTCTCCCCCCCCCCTCCTTTCCCCCCAAAATTTCCCCCCCTCTTCCTTCTACCTACTCCCTTTCCCCCACCACCGGCCCCTTCCCTACCTACTCCCTTCCCCCCCTTACTCCTTTCCCACCACCCACTCCCTTTCCCCCTCCCCTTTGCCTCCCCCACCCACCCTACTCCCTTTCCCCACCACCACTGCCTTCCCCCCCACCCCACCTTTTGCCTTCCCCCCCCCCTCTCCCTTTTCCCCCCCCCTACTGCCTTCCCCCCCACTACTCCTTTCCCCACCTACTCCCTTTCCCCACCACCTATTCCCTTTTTGCACCTCTGAATTCCCACCCCCTGCTCCCCTTCCCCACCACCCCCCTTCCCCACCACCCACTGCCTTCCCCACCACCTACTGCCCACCCCACCACCTACACCTGAGACTGTGATTCAGAGTGTTCCAAAGTCCATTTAAACCATAGGTGTCACTTTGTTCCCCTTTAAGTAAATTAATTGGGGGGCGTCCACCCCACCCTTCCTGACACATCTTCTCGTGTTGGTCGGGATGCTATCCCCAAACAGTATGGTTGCCCAAAAACCCTTTCCCAAAAAGTTTTCCTGTAATTTATTCTAATTAATGACATAGTGGAAAACCCTTAGCTGGCTATGTTTCTCTGATATATTCTGTCACACACAGTATGTTACATACAGGAAGTAACGGAATATGTCAGCCTGGGAGACTTCAGTAGTGTCAGCTTGAGCTGGGAGGACTGGTGTCGGCTGAGCTAGGAGACTTCAGTAGTGTCAGCCCGGGAGACTTCAGCAGTGTCGGCTTGAGCTGGGAGACTTCAGTAGTGTCAGCCTGAGCTGGGAGACTTCAGTAGTGTCAGCTGGGAGACTTCAGTAGTGTCAGCACGAGAACTTCAGTAGTGTCCAGCCTGAGCTGGGAGACTTCCGGTAATGTCTGCATCCTGAGCTGGGTGACTTCAGTAGTGTCAGCTTGTGGGAGACTTCGTGAGTGTCGGCCTGACTGGGAGACTTCTGTGTCTCAGTCTGAAGCTGGAGACTTCGGTAGTGTCAGCCTGAGCTGGGAGACTTCATTAGTGTCAGCTTGAGCTGGGAGACTTCAGTAATGTCAGCTTGAGCACAGGAGACTTCTCAGTAGTCCCAGCCTGAGCTAGAGGAGACTTCAGTGAGTGCTCAGCCTCAGGAGACTTCAGTGAGTGTGTCAGCCTGGGGAACTTCAGCGTAGTGTCAGCCTAGGCTTTGGGGAGACTTCCAGTAGTGTCTGACCTGGCTGGGTGACTTCAGTGAGTATCCCAGCTTGAGCTGGGAGACTTCAGTAGTGTCAGTTTGAGCTGGGAGACTTCAGTAGTGTCAGTCTGAGCTGGGAGACTTCAGTAGTGTCAGTCTGAGCTGGGAGACTTCAGTAGTGTCAGTTTGAGCTGGGAGACTTCAGTAGTGTCAGTCTGAGCTGGGAGACTTCAGTAGTGTCAGTCTGAGCTGGGAGACTTCAGTAGTGTCAGTCTGAGCTGGGAGACTTCAGTAGTGTCAGCCTGAGCTGAGCTGGGAGACTTCAGTAGTGTCAGTCTGAGCTGGGAGACTTCAGTAGTGTCAGCCTGAGCTGGGGAGACTTCAGTAGTGTCAGTCTGAGTTGGGAGACTTCAGTAGTGTCAGTCTGAGCTGGGAGACTTCAGTAGTGTCAGCCTGAGCTGGGAGACTTCAGTAGTGTCAGTCTGAGCTGGGAGACTTCAGTAGTGTCAGCCTGAGCTGGGAGACTTCAGTAGTGTCAGCCTGAGCTGGGAGACTTCAGTAGTGTCAGCCTGAGCTGGGAGACTTCAGTAGTGTCAGTCTGAGCTGGGAGACTTCAGTAGTGTCAGTCTGAGCTGGGAGACTTCAGTAGTGTCAGCCTGAGCTGGGAGACTTCAGTAGTGTCAGCCTGAGCTGGGAGACTTCAGTAGTGTCAGTCTGAGCTGGGAGACTTCAGTAGTGTCAGTCTGAGCTGGGAGACTTCAGTAGTGTCAGCCTGAGCTGGGAGACTTCAGTAGTGTCAGTCTGAGCTGGGAGACTTCAGTACTGTCAGCCTGAGCTGGGAGACTTCAGTAGTGTCAGCCTGAGCTGGGAGACTTCAGTAGTGTCAGTCTGAGCTGGGAGACTTCAGTAGTGTCAGCCTGAGCTGGGAGACTTCAGTAGTGTCAGCCTGAGCTGGGAGACTTCAGTAGTGTCAGTCTGAGCTGGGAGACTTCAGTAGTGCCAGCCTGAGCTGGGAAACTTCAGTAATGTCAGTTTGAGCTGAGAGACTTCAGTAGTGTCAGCCTGGACTGGGAAACTTCAGTAATGTCAGTCTGAGCCTGGAGACTTCAGTAGTGTCAGCCTGGGCTGGGAAACTTCAGTAATGTCAGTCTGAGCTGGGAGACTTCAGTAGTGTCAGTCTGAGCTGGGAGACTTCAGTAATGTCAGTCTGAGCTGGGAGACTTCAGTAGTGTCATCCTGAGCTGGGAGACTTCAGTAGTGTCAGTCTGAGCTGGGAGACTTCAGTAGTGTAAGTCTGAGCTGGGAGACTTCAGTAGTGTAAGTCTGAGCTGGGAGACTTCAGTAGTGTCAGTCTGAGCTGGGAGACTTCAGTAGTGTAAGTCTGAGCTGGGAGACTTCAGTAGTGTCAGTCTGAGCTGGGAGACTTCAGTAGTGTAAGTCTGAGCTGGGAGACTTCAGTAGTGTAAGTCTGAGCTGGGAGACTTCAGTAGTGTCAGTCTGAGCTGGGAGACTTCAGTAGTGTAAGTCTGAGCTGGGAGACTTCAGTAGTGTCAGTCTGAGCTGGGAGACTTCAGTAGTGTCAGTCTGAGCTGGGAGACTTCAGTAGTGTCAGCCTGAGCTGGGGGACTTCAGTAGTGTCAGTCTGAGCTGGGAGACTTCAGTAGTGTCAGTCTGAGCTGGGAGACTTCAGTAGTGTCAGCCTGAGCTGGGGGACTTCAGTAGTGTCAGTCTGAGCTGGGAGACTTCAGTAGTGTCAGTCTGAGCTGGGGGACTTCAGTAGTGTCAGCCTGAGCTGGGAGACTTCAGTAGTGTCAGTCTGAGCTGGGAGACTTCAGTAGTGTCAGTTTGAGCTGGGAGACTTCAGTAGTGTCAGTCTGAGCTGGGAGACTTCAGTAGTGTCAGTCTGAGCTGGGAGACTTCAGTAGTGTCAGTCTGAGCTGGGAGACTTCAGTAGTGTCAGTTTGAGCTGGGAGACTTCAGTAGTGTCAGTCTGAGCTGGGAGACTTCAGTAGTGTCAGTCTGAGCTGGGAGACTTCAGTAGTGTCAGTCTGAGCTGGGAGACTTCAGTAGTGTCAGTTTGAGCTGGGAGACTTCAGTAGTGTCAGTCTGAGCTGGGAGACTTCAGTAGTGTCAGTCTGAGCTGGGAGACTTCAGTAGTGTCAGTTTGAGCTGGGAGACTTCAGTAGTGTCAGTCTGAGCTGGGAGACTTCAGTAGTGTCAGTCTGAGCTGGGAGACTTCAGTAGTGTCAGTCTGAGCTGGGAGACTTCAGTAGTGTCAGCCTGAGCTGAGCTGGGAGACTTCAGTAGTGTCAGTCTGAGCTGGGAGACTTCAGTAGTGTCAGCCTGAGCTGGGAGACTTCAGTAGTGTCAGTCTGAGCTGGGAGACTTCAGTAGTGTCAGTCTGAGCTGGGAGACTTCAGTAGTGTCAGCCTGAGCTGGGAGACTTCAGTAGTGTCAGTCTGAGCTGGGAGACTTCAGTAGTGTCAGTCTGAGCTGGGAGACTTCAGTAGTGTCAGTTTGAGCTGGGAGACTTCAGTAGTGTCAGTCTGAGCTGGGAGACTTCAGTAGTGTCAGTCTGAGCTGGGAGACTTCAGTAGTGTCAGTTTGAGCTGGGAGACTTCAGTAGTGTCAGTCTGAGCTGGGAGACTTCAGTAGTGTCAGTCTGAGCTGGGAGACTTCAGTAGTGTCAGTCTGAGCTGGGAGACTTCAGTAGTGTCTGCCTTCGCTGAGCTGGGAGACTTCAGTAGTGTCAGTCTGAGCTGGGAGACTTCAGTAGTGTCAGCCTGAGCTGGGAGACTTCAGTAGTGTCAGTCTGAGTTGGGAGACTTCAGTAGTGTCAGTCTGAGCTGGGAGACTTCAGTAGTGTCAGCCTGAGCTGGGAGACTTCAGTAGTGTCAGTCTGAGCTGGGAGACTTCAGTAGTGTCAGCCTGAGCTGGGAGACTTCAGTAGTGTCAGCCTGAGCTGGGAGACTTCAGTAGTGTCAGCCTGAGCTGGGAGACTTCAGTAGTGTCAGTCTGAGCTGGGAGACTTCAGTAGTGTCAGTCTGAGCTGGGAGACTTCAGTAGTGTCAGCCTGAGCTGGGAGACTTCAGTAGTGTCAGCCTGAGCTGGGAGACTTCAGTAGTGTCAGTCTGAGCTGGGAGACTTCAGTAGTGTCAGTCTGAGCTGGGAGACTTCAGTAGTGTCAGCCTGAGCTGGGAGACTTCAGTAGTGTCAGTCTGAGCTGGGAGACTTCAGTACTGTCAGCCTGAGCTGGGAGACTTCAGTAGTGTCAGCCTGAGCTGGGAGACTTCAGTAGTGTCAGTCTGAGCTGGGAGACTTCAGTAGTGTCAGCCTGAGCTGGGAGACTTCAGTAGTGTCAGCCTGAGCTGGGAGACTTCAGTAGTGTCAGTCTGAGCTGGGAGACTTCAGTAGTGTCAGCCTGAGCTGGGAGACTTCAGTAGTGTCAGTCTGAGCTGGGAGACTTCAGTAGTGTCAGCCTGAGCTGGGAGACTTCAGTAGTGTCAGTCTGAGCTGGGAGACTTCAGTAGTGTCAGCCTGAGCTGGGAGACTTCAGTAGTGTCAGTCTGAGCTGGGAGACTTCAGTAGTGTCAGCCTGAGCTGGGAGACTTCAGTAGTGTCAGCCTGAGCTGGGAGACTTCAGTAGTGTCAGCCTGAGCTGGGAGACTTCAGTAGTGTCAGCCTGAGCTGGGAGACTTCAGTAGTGTCAGCCTGAGCTGGGAGACTTCAGTAGTGTCAGCCTGAGCTGGGAGACTTCAGTAGTGTCAGTCTGAGCTGGGAGACTTCAGTAGTGTCAGTCTGAGCTGGGAGACTTCAGTAGTGTCAGCCTGAGCTGGGAGACTTCAGTAGTGTCAGCCTGAGCTGGGAGACTTCAGTAGTGTCAGCCTGAGCTGGGAGACTTCAGTAGTGTCAGCCTGAGCTGGGAGACTTCAGTAGTGTCAGCCTGAGCTGGGAGACTTCAGTAGTGTCAGCCTGAGCTGGGAGACTTCAGTAGTGTCAGTCTGAGCTGGGAGACTTCAGTAGTGTCAGTCTGAGCTGGGAGACTTCAGTAGTGTCAGCCTGAGCTGGGAGACTTCAGTAGTGTCAGCCTGAGCTGGGAGACTTCAGTAGTGTCAGCCTGAGCTGGGAGACTTCAGTAGTGTCAGTCTGAGCTGGGAGACTTCAGTAGTGTCAGTCTGAGCTGGGGGACTTCAGTAGTGTCAGTCTGAGCTGGGAGACTTCAGTAGTGTCAGCCTGAGCTGGGGGACTTCAGTAGTGTCAGTCTGAGCTGGGAGACTTCAGTAGTGTCAGTCTGAGCTGGGAGACTTCAGTAGTGTCAGTCTGAGCTGGGAGACTTCAGTAGTGTCAGTCTGAGCTGGGAGACTTCAGTAGTGTCAGCCTGAGCTGGGAGACTTCAGTAGTGTCAGTCTGAGCTGGGAGACTTCAGTAGTGTCAGTCTGAGCTGGGAGACTTCAGTAGTGTCAGTCTGAGCTGGGAGACTTCAGTACTGTCAGTCTGAGCTGGGAGACTTCAGTAGTGTCAGTCTGAGCTGGGAGACTTCAGTAGTGTCAGCCTGAGCTGGGAGACTTCAGTAGTGTCAGCCTGAGCTGGGAGACTTCAGTAGTGTCAGCCTGAGCTGGGAGACTTCAGTAGTGTCAGTCTGAGCTGGGAGACTTCAGTAGTGTCAGCCTGAGCTGGGAGACTTCAGTAGTGTCAGTCTGAGCTGGGAGACTTCAGTAGTGTCAGTCTGAGCTGGGAGACTTCAGTAGTGTCAGTCTGAGCTGGGAGACTTCAGTAGTGTCAGTCTGAGCTGGGAGACTTCAGTAGTGTCAGTCTGAGCTGGGAGACTTCAGTAGTGTCAGCCTGAGCTGGGAGACTTCAGTAGTGTCAGTCTGAGCTGGGAGACTTCAGTAGTGTCAGTCTGAGCTGGGAGACTTCAGTAGTGTCAGTCTGAGCTGGGAGACTTCAGTACTGTCAGTCTGAGCTGGGAGACTTCAGTAGTGTCAGTCTGAGCTGGGAGACTTCAGTAGTGTCAGCCTGAGCTGGGAGACTTCAGTAGAGTCAGCCTGAGCTGGGAGACTTCAGTAGTGTCAGCCTGAGCTGGGAGACTTCAGTAGTGTCAGTCTGAGCTGGGAGACTTCAGTAGTGTCAGCCTGAGCTGGGAGACTTCAGTAGTGTCAGTCTGAGCTGGGAGACTTCAGTAGTGTCAGCTTGAGCTGGGAGACTTCAGTAGTGTCAGCTTGAGCTGGGAGACTTCAGTAGTGTCAGCTTGAGCTGGGAGACTTCAGTAGTGTCAGCCTGAGCTGGGAGACTTCAGTAGTGTCAGCCTGAGCTGGGAGACTTCAGTAGTGTCAGCCTGAGCTGGGAGACTTCAGTAGTGTCAGCCTGAGCTGGGAGACTTCAGTAGTGTCAGCCTGAGCTGGGAGACTTCAGTAGTGTCAGCTTGAGCTGGGAGACTTCAGTAGTGTCAGCTGAGCTGGGAGTCTTCAGTAGTGTCAGCCTGAGCTGGGAGACTTCAGTAGTGTCAGCCTGAGCTGGGAGACTTCAGTAGTGTCAGCCTGAGCTGGGAGACTTCAGTAGTGTCAGCTTGAGCTGGGAGACTTCAGTAGTGTCAGCCTGAGCTGGGAGACTTCAGTAGTGTCAGCTTGAGCTGGGAGACTTCAGTAATGTCAGCTTGAGCTGGGAGACTTCAGTAATGTCAGCCTGAGCTGGGAGACTTCAGTAGTGTCAGCTGAGCTGGGAGACTTCAGTAATGTCAGCTTGAGCTGGGAGACTTCAGTAATGTCAGCTTGAGCTGGGAGACTTCAGTAATGTCAGCTTGAGCTGGGAGACTTCAGTAATGTCAGCTTGAGCTGGGAGACTTCAGTAATGTCAGCCTGAGCTGGGAGACTTCAGTAGTGTCAGCCTGAGCTGGGAGACTTCAGTAGTGTCAGCTTGAGCTGGGAGACTTCAGTAGTGTCAGCTTGAGCTGGGAGACTTCAGTAGTGTCAGCCTGAGCTGAGAGACTTCAGTAGTGTCAGCCTGAGCTGGGAGACTTCAGTAGTGTCAGCCTGAGCTGAGAGACTTCAGTAATGTCAGCTTGAGCTGGGAGACTTCAGTAGTGTCAGACTGAGCTGAGAGACTTCATTAGTGTCAGCTTGAGCTGGGAGACTTCAGTAGTGTCAGCTTGAGCTGGGAGACTTCAGTAGTGTCAGCTTGAGCTGGGAGACTTCAGTAGTGTCAGCCTGAGCTGGGAGACTTCAGTAGTGTCAGCTTGAGCTGGGAGACTTCAGTAGTGTCAGCTTGAGCTGGGAGACTTCAGTAGTGTCAGCCTGAGCTGGGAGACTTCAGTAGTGTCAGCCTGAGCTGGGACTTCAGTAGTGTCAGCCTGAGCTGGGACTTCAGTAGTGTCAGCCTGAGCTGGGACTTCAGTAGTGTCAGCCTGAGCTGGGACTTCAGTAGTGTCAGCCTGAGCTGGGACTTCAGTAGTGTCAGCCTGAGCTGGGACTTCAGTAGTGTCAGCTTGAGCTGGGAGACTTCAGTAGTTTCAGCCTGAGCTGGGAGACTTCAGTAGTGTCAGCCTGAGCTGGGACTTCAGTAGTGTCAGCTTGAGCTGGGAGACTTCAGTAGTTTCAGTCTGAGCTGGGAGACTTCAGTAGTGTCAGCCTGAGCTGGGAGACTTCAGTAGTGTCAGCCTGAGCTGGGGCTTCAGTAGTGTCAGCCTGAGCTGGGACTTCAGTAGTGTCAGCCTGAGCTGGGAGACTTCAGTAGTGTCAGCCTGAGCTGGGAGACTTCAGTAGTGTCAGCCTGAGCTGGGACTTCATTAGTGTCAGCCTGAGCTGGGACTTCAGTAGTGTCAGCCTGAGGTGGGAGACTTCAGTAGTGTCAGCCTGAGGTGGGAGACTTCAGTAGTGTCAGCCTGAGCTGGGACTTCAGTAGTGTCAGCCTGAGCTGGGAGACTTCAGTAGTGTCAGCCTGAGTTGGTTCAATAGGGGTTCTACTAGGGCCTCCTCTAGGGGTTTCACTAGAGGTTCTACTCGGGGTTCCACTTGGGGTTCAACTAGGAGCTCCACTAGGGGTTCTACTAGAAGCTTCACTAAGGGTTCTACTAGGGGTTCCACTAGAGCTTCCACTAGGGGTTCCACTAGAGGTTCTACTAGGGGTTCCAGTGACTAGGGGTTCTACTAGAAGCTCCACTAAGTGTTCCACTAGAGGTTCTACTAGGGCTTCCACTTGGGGTTCCACTAGAGGTTCTACTAGGGGTTCCACTAGGGGTTCCACTTGGGGTTCCACTAGAGGTTCTACTAGGGGTTCCACTAGGGGTTCTACTAGAAGCTCCACTAAGGGTTCTACTAGGGATTCCACTAGGGGTTCCACTAGAGGTTCTACTAGGAGTTCCAGTGACTAGGGGTTCTACTAGAAGCTCCACTAAGGGTTCCACTAGAGGTTCTACTAGGGCTTCCAGTTGGGGTTCCACTAGAGGTTCTACTAGGGGTTCCACTAGGGGTTCTACTAGGGGTTCCACTAGGGCTTCCACTAGGGGTTCCACTAGAGGTTCTACTAGGGGTTCCACTAGGGGTTCCACTAGGGGTTCCACTAGGGCTTCCACTAGGGGTTCCACTAGAGGTTCTACTAGGGGTTCCACTAGGGGTTCTACTAGAAGCTCCACTAGGGGTTCTACTAGAAGCTTCACTAAGGGTTCTACTAGTGGTTCCACTAGGGGTTCTACTAGGAGCTCCACTAGGGCTTCCACTAGGGGTTCCACTAGAGGTTCTACTAGGGGTTCCACTAGGGGTTCTACTAGAAGCTCCACTGGGGGTTCTACTAGAAGCTTCACTAAGGGTTCTACTAGGGGTTCCACTAGGGGTTCTACTAGGAGCTCCACTAGGGGTTCTACTAGGGGTTCTACTAGAAGCTTCACTAAGGGTTCTACTAGGGGTTCCACTAGGGCTTCCACTTGGGGTTCCACTAGAGGTTCTACTAGGGGTTCCACTAGGGCTTCCACTTGGGGTTCCACTAGAGGTTCTACTAGGGGTTCCACTAGGGCTTCCACTAGGGGTTCCACTAGAGGTTCTACTAGGGGTTCCACTAGGGGTTCTACTAGAAGCTCCACTAGGGGTTCTATTAGGAGCTCCACAAGGGGTTCAGTAGCTTCAAGGATTCCTTCCAGCAGTACTGGAACTGTTATTGCTCAACGATGTTCATCTTCGGTGAGAGATGACGGGTGGGGGAGGTAAGAGAAGGAGGGGGTATGGAAGAGGCCGTTTAACAGGATGGGGTCATGGTTGGGGGTCTTAAAGGAGGTGAGGGGTCATGGTTGGGGGTCTTAAAGGAGGTGAGGGGTCCCTAAGACAGTCTTATGTCGACCTTAGATATAATCTTCTTTGTTTTGATCGACCTTTGTCATTCTCTTACTCCCTCCCCCTCTTCCTCCTCCTCTCCCCATCGTTCCTCCTCCCCTCCCCATCATTCCTCATCCCCTCCCCATCGTTCCTCATCCCCTCCCCCTCTTCCTCCTCCCCTCCCCATCGTTCCTCATCCCCTCCTCATCATTCCTCATCCCTCCCCATCATTCCTCATCCCCTCCCCATCATTCCTCATCCCTCCCCATCATTCCTCATCCCCTCCTCATCATTCCTCATCCCTCCCCATCATTCCTCATCCCCTTCCCATCATTCCTCATCCCTCCCCATCATTCCTCATCCCCTCCACATCATTCCTCATCCCCTCCCCATCATTCCTCATCCCCTCCCCCTCTTCCTCCTCCCCTCCCCATCATTCCTCATCCCTCCCCATCATTCCTCATCCCCTCCCCCTCTTCCTCATCCCTCCCCATCATTCCTCATCCCCTCTCCATCATTCCTCATCCCCTCCCCATCCTGCCTCATCCCCTTCCCATCATTCCTCATCCCCTCCCCATCGTTCCTCATCCGCTCCCCATCATTCCTCATCCCCTCCCCATCATTCCTCATCCCCTCCCCCTCGGTCCTCATCCCCTCCCCATCATTCTTCATCCCCTCCCCATCATTCCACATCCCCTCCCCATCATCCCCTCCCCATCCTCATCCCCTCCTCATCATTCCTCATCCCTCCCCATCATTCCTCATCCCTACCCAACATTCCTCATCCCCTCCCCATCATTCCCCCCCTCCCCATTCCTCATCCCCTCCCCATCATTTCTCCCCCCTCCCCATCATTCCTCATCCCCTCCCCATCATTCCTCATCCCTCCCCTTAATTCCTCATCCCCTCCTCATCATTCCTCATCCCTCCCCATCATTCATCATCCCCTCCTCATTCCTCATCCCTCCCCATCATTCCTCATCCCCTCCCCATCATTCCTCATCCCCTCCCCCTCTTCCTCCTCCCCTCCCCATCATTCCTCATCCCCTCCCCATCATTCCTCATCCCCCCCATCATTCCCATCCCCTCCTCATCATTCCTCATCCCCCCCATCATTCCTCATCCCCTCCTCATCATTCCTCATCCCCTCATTCCCATCCCCTCCCCCTCATCATCCCTCCCCATCATTCCTCATCCCCTCCCCATCATTCCTCATCCCCTCCCCATCATTCCTCATTTCTCATCCCCTCCCCTCCTCCATCATTCCTCATCCCCTCCCCATTCCTCATCCCCTCCCCATCATTCCTCATCCCCTCCCCATCATTCCTCATCCCCTCCCCATCATTCCTCATCCCCTCCCCCTCATTCCTCATCCCCTCCCCATCATTCCTCATCCCCTCCCCATCATTCCTCATCCCCTCCCCATCATTCCTCATCCCCTCCCCATCATTCCTCATCCCCTCCCCATCATTCCTCATCCCCTCCCCATCATTCCTCATCCCCTCCCCATCATTCCTCATCCCCTCCCCATCATTCCTCATCCCCTCCCCATCATTCCTCATCCCCTCCCCATCATTCCTCATCCCCTCCCCATCATTCCTCATCCCCTCTCCATCATTCCTCATCCCCTCCCTCTCTTCATCATCTCCTCCCCATCATTCATCCCCTCCCCATCATCATTCCTCATCCCCTCCCCATCATTCCTCATCCCCTCCCCATCATTCCTCATCCCCTCCCCATCATTCCTCATCCCCTCCCCATCATTCCTCATCATCCCCTCCCCATCATTCCTCATCCCCTCCCCATCATTCCTCATCCCCCCATCATTCCTCATCCCCTCCCCATCATTTCTCCTCCCCTCTCCATCGTTCCTCCTCCCCTCCCCATCGTTCCTCATCCCCTCCCCTTCATTCCTCATCCCCTCCCCCTCTTCCTCCTCCCCTCTCCATCAGTCCGCATCCCCTCCCCATCAGTCCTCATCCCCTCCCCATCATTTCTCATCCCCTCCCCATCATTCCACATCCCCTCCCATCATTCCTCATCCCCTCCCCATCATCCCCTCCCCATCATTCCTCATCCCCTCCCCATCATTCCTCATCCCCTCCCCATCATTCCTCATCCCCTCCCCATCATTCCTCATCCCTTCCCCATCATTCCTCATCCCCTCCCCATCATTCCTCATCCTCTCCCCATCATTCCTCATCCCCTCCCCATCATTCCTCATCCCCTCCCCATCATTCCTCATCCCCTCCCCATCATTCCTCATCCCCTCCCCATCATTCCTCATCCACTTCCCATCATTCCTCATCCCCTCCCCATCATTCCTCATCTCCTCCCCATCATTCCTCATCCCCTCCCCATCATTCCTCATCCCCTCCCCATCATTCCCCATCCCCTCCCCATCATTCCTCATCCCCTCCCCATCATTCCTCATCCCCTCCCCATCATTCCTCATCCCCTCCCCATCATTCCTCATCCCCTCCCATCATTCCTCATCCCCTCCCCATCATTCCTCATCCCCTCCCCATCATTCCTCATCCCCTCCCCATCATTCCTCATCCCCTCCCCATCATTCCCCATCCCCTCCCCATCATTCCTCATCCCCTCCCCATCATTCCTCATCCCCTCCCCATCATTCCTCATCCCCTCCCATCATTCCTCATCCCCTCCCCATCATTCCTCATCCCCTCCCCATCATTCCTCATCCCCTCCCATCATTCCTCATCCCCTCCCCATCATTCCTCACAATTCCCACCGATGTAATATAATGAATAATATTCATAACAGTGATGAATTTCCAGAGTTTTCATACTCCCGCAGCCCGGCCACGGGCCAGGCTCGTCTGGTGTTAGCCTGGTCAACCAGGCTGTTGCTGCTGGTGGCACTTGTTCCAGCAGTCTTCAAGATAAAATCGGACATTTTCCTTTACCAAATGCTACATCAACCAGGCTGTGATGGATATGTGGGCCTGTAGGTCGCCAGCAGCAATAGCCTGGTTGACCAGGCAAACACTAGACAAGCCAGGCCTAGGGCCGGGCTGCTAGAAAGGAGAAACTCTCGAAACTCGTCAAAGGAATGTCAAACTTAATGGCACTATTTTCTTTCTTTTGAAAGTTCTCGTTATCCACCGCATCATTTTCCTATCTTCCTGACCTTTGCCTTATTGCATTCTTTGAAAGAAAGATCAGCTAACATAATTACTCCCAGGTCTTTCATGTGTTCCTTTCAGTCTAATGAAATAATATATGTTTAATTTTGCAAGTACATGTACAAGGTATACAGACCATAGCTGACATCTATGACATACTACTGTATAGAAAACTGTTATGCTGAGCATTTCGGGCAAATTAGGTCAGTTTTGTCCCAGGATGCAACCCACACAAGTCGATTAACACCCAGGTACCCATTAGGTGACCCTCTTGGGTTTTATATACAGTTTCCCTTTTGAGTTCTTCATCGGGGTAGAAGACTGGATGTGTATGTGGGCGCAATACAAATATACGAACGTTTTGTTAATATCGTGAGTGTTGCTTAGCCATCAAGACGGGCATCCATATTCCTAGGTCAGTTACCCCTGGAGCTGGTGAGTCTGGAGTAGGATGCCAGAAGCTGTTGAAAGGATTTTGAGAGTAGTAAATCAGTCTTGCTGTTGCTGCTGTTGTTGGTGGTGTTGATGGTGTCAACAGTACAGGAGGTGGAGAGGCAGAGGAAGAGGTGGGAAGGTAGAGGAAGAGGTGGGAAGGTAGAGGAAGAGGTGGGAAGGTAGAGGAAGAGGTGGGAAGGTAGAGGAAGAGGTGGGAAGGTAGAGGAAGAGGTGGGAAGGTAGAGGAAGAGGTGGGAAGGTAGAGGAAGAGGTGGGAAGGTAGAGGAAGAGGTGGGAAGGTAGAGGAAGAGGTGGGAAGGTAGAGGAAGAGGTGGGAAGGTAGAGGAAGAGGTGGGAAGCCAGAGGAAGAGGTGGGAAGCCAGAGGAAGAGGGTGGGGAGGAGAGATGTTTACGGCATAGTGAGTGTGCTGAGTGGCCGCGAGGTGTACATGGAATAGGGAGAATGGGAGAGGGAAGGAAGAGTTTGTTGTTTGTTTGGGTACAGTAGTGTGTTGGTAAGGAAGGAGGGGTTGTGGGTACAGTAGAGCGTGGGTAGAGAAGGAAGGGTTGTGGGTACAGTAGTGTGTTGGTAAGGAAGGAGGGGTTGTGGGTACAGTAGAGCGTGGGTAGAGAAGGAAGGGTTGTGGGTACAGTAGAGCGTGGGTAGAGAAGGAAGGGTTGTGGGTACAGTAGTGTGTGTGTAGGGACGGAGGGGGTTGTGGGTACAGTAGTCTGTGGGTAGGGAAGGAGGGGGTTGTGGGTACAGTAGTGTGTGGGTAGGGAAGGAGGGGGTTGTGGGTACAGTAGTATTTGGGTAGGGAGGGACGGAGGGGGTTGTGGGTACCGTCGTATGTGGGTAGGGAAGGAGGGGGTTGTGGGTACAGTAGTATGTGGGTAGGGAAGGACAGGGGGGGTTGTGGGTACAGTAGTGTATGGGTAGGGAAGGAGGGGGTAGGGTGTGTGGGTACGGAGGGGGTTGTGGGTACAGTAGTATGTGGGTAGGGACGGAGGGGGTTGTGGGTACAGGTGTGTGGGTAGGGAAGGAGGGGGTTGTGGGTAGGGAAGGAGGGGGTTGTTGGTACAGTAGTGTGTGGGTAGGGAAGGAAGGGGTTGTGGGTACAGTAGTGTGTGGGTAGGGAAGGAGGGGGTTGTGGGTACAGTAGTGTGTGGGTAGGGACGGAGGGGGTTGTGGGTACAGTAGTATGTGGGTAGGGAAGGAGGGGGTTGTGGGTACAGTAGTGTGTGGGTAGGGAAGGAGGGGGTTGTGGGTACAGTAGTGTGTGGGTAGGGAAGGAGGGGGTTGTGGGTACAGTAGTGTGTGGGTAGGGACGGAGGGGGTTGTGGGTACAGTAGTATGTGGGTAGGGAAGGAGGGGGTTGTGGGTACAGTAGTATGTGGGTAGGGAAGGAGGGGGTTGTGGGTACAGTAGTATGTGGGTAGGGAAGGAGGGGGTTGTGGGTACAGTAGTATGTTGGTAGGGAAGGAGGGGGTTGTGGGTACAGTAGTATGTTGGTAGGGAAGGAGGGGGTTGTGGGTAGGGAAGGAGGGGGTTGTTACGGGAGAGTGTGTCAGGGAGAGGAATGGGGGGGAGGGTAAAGTGTCGTGTAAGGAAACACCTTATACCTTTGATATACCTTTGATGAGTTCTGAGAGTTTTACTCTTCCTGGAGCCCGGCCATGGGCCAGGCTCATCTAGTGCTTGCCTCTATAACCTCACCTCACAAAGAGCCTCTACATGGACCTCTATAACCGTCGATAAACAAGACAAATGTTGTAATAAAGTTGGTAGAATTACCGACAATATGTAAAGTATTGTGGCAACGTTTCGCTCTCCAGGAGCTTTATCAAGTAATGGCTTGATAAAGCTCCTGGAGAGCGAAACGTTGCCACAATAAATGTCACATTAGTTGCACTTGTGTCCTTTTACAAGACAAATGTTCAATACTTCCAGTACTGTCAACAATGAAGATACTTATTACATGCGTTATTCGTCACCCTCATTTGTGTTGTATACCGTCATTAACACGATACTTAATACACTCTGATCAGACACATGTGCAACAGTTATGTATCTGTATTCCGAAACGTTTCGCCTATCTAGAAGGTTTCTTTAGTCGAACACAGAGGCAGCAGAATCAGTAGAGATATTAAGGTGATGTGATCAGTCCGTCCATCACCCTTAAAGGCGTAGTTTTTAGATGATCAATCCCTCCAGTGTCGGTATTGTATACTATTGTATACCATTATTGTAATTACACTCTATACCCTCTATTGCGACTTCCAGGAGCTTCTATCTACTCGCGGGGCTATTGATGCCCAGCGGGGCAGGCTCTGGAACCAGGGTGGCCCCATCAACGTGAGCTGACGGAGCTACAGGAAATCTATGGGAGACATTTAATGGCCAGTGAGCCATTTCCTGCCAGACCTCCACCATTGGCATCATTGGCTCATAAAACCATTGAGTGTTAAAGGGTTTCCGGGAAGACATGGGCGTGCACGGCCGCCCACCTTGTCCCGGCGTGCATGGCCGCCCACTTGGTAATGGGCGGTGGGATGAAAGACATCACCGCCCATACCCTCTTGTGTCATAAGAACATAAGACAGAAGGAGCACTGCAGCAGGCCTACTGCCCCATGCTAGGGAGGTCCAAGTCACCTACTTGCCCATGGTAGGCAGGTCACAGTCCCCTACTGGCCCATGCTAGGCAGGTCCAAGTCACCTGCTGGCTGGTACATGGTATGAAAGAGAAAGGAAAGTAGGAATGTGGCACAATGGGTGAGTTCGCAGGTGGCTGACCACAGCCTGGTTGATCAGGAACTGCTTTGGGGGACTTACCAAGACCCCTCACCAAGGCTGCCAGAGGTTTATTGATACTCTTCCCTTAAGCATGAACGGTGAGTTTTGAAAAGTCCAGGTCACTTTACACTTACTAATTCCTCTCTTAGTGCAAGATACAGGTAGTATAAAATAAGTGTGTACAAAATGTGAGGTGTCTGTTAGGCTCGTATGTTGTTTTAAATGTTTGTGGGAGAAGAATACTAACAATGTTGCAAGAGTGCAGAACTTTTAGTAAACTTCCGTCTCACACTTGGATGACAGGATGACCATCCTTCCTTGGATGGCTATACCTCCCTGGAAGACCATACCTCCCTGGAAGACCATACCTCCCTGGAAGACCATACCTCCCTGGAAGACCATACCTCCCTGGATGTCCATACCTCCCTGGAAGACCATACCTCTCTGGATGTCCATACCTCCCTGGAAGACCATACCTCTCTGGATGTCCATACCTCCCTGGAAGAACATACCTCTCTGGATGTCCATACCTCCCTGGAAGACCATACCTCTCTGGATGTCCATACCTCCCTGGAAGACCATACCTCTCTGGATGTCCATACCTCCCTGGATATCCATACCTCCCTGGATGTCCATACCTCCCTGGAAGACCATACCTCTCTGGATGTCCATACCTCCCTGGATGTCCATACCTCCCTGGAAGACCATACCTCTCTGGATGTCCATACCTCCCTGGAAGACCATACCTCCCTGGATGTCCATACCTCCCTGGAAGAACATACCTCTCTGGATGTCCATACCTCCCTGGATGATCATATCTCTCTGGATGACCATACCTCCCTGGATGACCATACCTCCCTGAATGTCCATACCTCCCTGGATGTCCATACCTCCCTGGATGATCATATCTCCTGGATGACCATGGATGATCCATACCTCCCTGGATATCTCTCTGGATGTCCATACCTCCCTGGATGACCATACCTCCCTGAATGTCCATACCTCCCTGGATGTCCATACCTCCCTGGATGATCATATCTCTCTGGATGACCATACCTCCCTGGATGACCATACCTCCCTGGATGACCACACCTCCCTGGATGACCATACCTCCCTGGATGACCATGCATCCCTGGATGACCATACCTCCCTGGATGACCATACCTCCCTGGATGACCATACCTCCCTGGATGGTTGTTGTCTACTATTGTACCACTGACTACCACCACCTAAATGGTGGTAGTCAGTGGAGTGTTGATTGGTGGTGGTGGTAGGGATATTTGTTGTTGGTGATAGATGGGGTGGTTGTGCCCCGCTGAGCGTTCCCTACCCCTATCTTCCCCTCCCTACTCACCTACCTTCCCACTCATCCCTCACCTTCCCCGGGGCATCAGAGTCCTGTGTACATACCGAACAATGTCATTTATAGATCCTGCTGTGATCTTGTCTCTGATTGCTGATGTGGTGCCCACGCCCAGTCTGACGTGATACCCACGTCCAGTCTGACGTGATACCCACGTTCAGTCATAAAGTTGTCAGGAAGTGGAATAATCTGGAGAGTGATGTAGTGGAGGCAGGATCCATACATAGCTTTAAGAAGAGGTATGATAAAGCTCATGGAGCAGGAAGAGAGTGGAGCTATTAGCGACCAGTGAAGAGGCGGGGCCAGGAGCTATGACTCGACCCGTACAACCACAATTAGATGAGTACACACACACACACACACTCGGCCTTCCACGTTACAAAATTGAATTAAGTTGCAAGAGTAATAAATCTGAGTATGTGTGGGGTGGGGTGGGGTTGGGGGAGGGGGTTGCATGGAGGGGTTGGAGAGGTGGGTGAGGGGGCAAAGCCTCATACATAACTGTAATATTAAACCAAGGTAATAACATACCTTGGGAAGGGGTCAAGAAGCCTGTACTCCGTGACCGGTCTTCTTAAACCCGTTTCCCGAGGTTGTCCTCAGTACATTTGATTCATAAAGTGATAGTAAGGAAGGAAGGTAGTGTTACACCATACCTAACACCGCCGCAACACCGCACCGTAAATATGAAAGCCAGGAACGGAAATGTTGAACGAGGTTATAGCGACAGGCTCCACATTCCAGGATGATTCACTGGACAAGCTTCACCTCCCGTCTGTGTGTAACATTATCAGTCCAGAATCTTAATCGAAACTCAACCAGCCAGATTTCTGGGAAGGTGGCGCGTCATCGCAATTAATGTTGCCACTACTGGGAAAACACTGTTGGTATTTCTAAAAAATTTTCCGAGTTTTAATGCGGTCTCTCTGCGCCTTTGTTGCGCGGCCCCTCCCCGCACCTCCCCGCCACTCCCCGCCCCTCCCCGCTTCGCCCCTCCCCTCCCTGCTTCCCTTTTGATCCCAAGATGCAATGTGATACAAAACAGATGTATAGAGGGTTTTTATGCTCTCCCTTTCCGCTTTTTTCGTCCGCGGAGCCGAGTTGAAATCGCGAGTGATATTTCCTGGTGGTTGATGTTGCGTCAGTGTGGTTGATGTTGCATCAATATTGCAGAGATGCCAACCAGATGTAGCAAGTGCCACAGGCTGCTAGACACGTACTTACACACTCCTGTTAATCTATCTTCCGTGAGATTTCACGTCACGTGTACGTGTAAGTGGGTTAAACTGCGATAAACAAGGTGGAAGGAGATGTGTATGGTGAGTGTGTAAGTGTGTGAGGTGCGTGAGGAGTGAGAGTAGAGAGGAGGGTGTGAGTGTGTGGCAAGTGAGGCGGACAGAGAGGCGGACATGAGTAAGCATCAAGTCTTAGTCAGGAAGGGTATCATTTGCCATCCCACAGTGATCAAGGGAAGAGGCTGTCTCGCCTCTGTCTCATCTCTAAAGTGATTAATACCAGCAGTACAAGTGATCAATTACGGCCAAGTGTGCGTGATGTGAGTGAGGCTGGGCGGGGTGAGGCGGGGTGAGGCGGCGGGGGAGTGTTTACAGTGCTAGCAGACCCCTGCACCACCTCCCTCTCCCACCACCACATCAAACCATTCTTGCACCGCCAGTGATTTAGCGTACAAATCTGGACGTTCACTCCAAGTTTGCAGGAAACGTCGGAAAACGAACGTAGGAATGAAGATAGTTTTCATTCTGACACCACCAGTGATACGCACGTTTATGTAACCCGTATCTAACGCCAACAGTGATACGCACGTATATGTGACCCGTATCTGACACCACCAGTGATACGCACGTTTTTGTGACCCGTATTTGACACCATTAGTGATACGCACGTAAATGCAACCCGTATCTGACAGCACGAGTGGTACGCACGTTTATGTAACCCGTATCTGACACCAGTCAGCCAAGGCGTTGTCAGAAGTGCCTCTTCCGTTCTCTGAAGCGCCTTACGTGGTTTCAAGAACACATTATTGGCGTTTGTATATGGTACAAAGTAACACAAGTTAGGTAACCTTGTATTTCCTGACAAACAAAACACCACTATCTTAAAGACGACAATATGTGAAGGCTTTAAGGAAGTCTTGAGACACTGACGTTGATAACGACGCAAGAGAATGAACGTACATAAGGTTCTGCCTGCGTGAAGGGAACTTAGTAGGTTCCTAAGTTCCTTGTCAGTTCCTGCGTGAAGGGAACTTGGTAGGTTCTTAAGTTCCTGTCAGTTCCTGCGTGAATAGAACTGGTAGGTTCCTAAGTTCCTGGTCAGTTCCTGACTGCGGTGCGTGGGTTGGATGTCTAGGACCCGGCGGCGGGGACGTAGATCCCGGAAAATATCCCTGGGATATTCCTCAGGCTTCGGGTATTCTTAAGACTCTAGGTATCCTCGAGGCTCCAGGTATCCTGGAGGTTCCAGGTATCCTAAAAGTTCCAGGTATCCTCGAGGTTCGAGGTACCCTCAAGGCTCCGGGTGTTCCCGAGGCTCTAGCTATCTTAGAGGCTCCAGGTACCCTCTAGGCTCCGGGTATCCCCGAGGCTCCAGGTATCCTAGAGGCTCCATGTACCCTCTAGGCTCCGGGTATCCCCGAGGCTGCCAAACAGGTGATGGTTCTGTGTACAATTCTTAGTAGATTTTTTTAACGATATGTGACAAGCTGATTCTCCAGGATGCTGTCACCAGCAATTATTGCCTCACAAGAACTGGACTATGTAAGAAAGTGTGTGTGTGTGTGTGTGTGTGTGTGTGTGTGTGTGTGTGTGTGCGTGTGTGGTTGGGTGTATAGTTGTGTGTGTGCGTGTACGTGTCCGTCAGTCCGTGTCCTTGGCGTTACCTGGTTCGTGATCGCAGTGAGACCAGCATAATAAAACTCGGTAGGTTATCATATTTGGACAGTCCCACGGCCATAAGAATTGACCTCTGTATCTGGGGAATGTGTGTGTGTGTGTGTATGTGTGTGTGTGTGTGTGTGTGTGTATGTGTGTGTGTGTGTGTGTGTGTGTATGTGTGTGTGTGTGTGTGTGTGTGTGTGTATGTGTGTGTGTGTGTGTGTACTCACCTAATTGTACTCACCTAATTGTGGTTGCAGGGGTCGAGACTCAGCTCCTGGCCCCGCCTCTTCACTGATCGCTACTGGATCCTCTCTCTCTCTGCTTCCTGAGCTTTGTCATACCTCTTCTTAAAACTATGTATGGTTCCTGCCTCCACTACTTCACTTGCTAGGCTATTCCACTTGCTGACAACTCTATGACTGAAGAAATACTTCCTAACGTCCCTGTGACTCGTCTGAGTCTTCAGCTTCCACTTGTGACCCCTTGTCCCTGTGTCCCCTCTCTGGAACATCCTATCTCTGTCCACCTTGTCTATTCCCCGCAGTATCTTGTATGTCGTTATCATGTCTCCCCTGACCCTTCTGTCCTCCAGTGTGGTCAGTCCGATTTCCCTTAACCTTTCCTCGTACGACATTCCCTTGAGCTCTGGGACTAGCCTTGTTGCAAACCTTTGTACTTTCTCTAACTTCTTGACGTGCTTGACCAGGTGTGGGTTCCAGACTGGTGCTGCATACTCCAGTATGGGCCTAACATACACAGTGTACAGTGTCTTGAACGATTCCTTATTAAGGTATCGGAACGCTATTCTCAGGTTTGCCAGGCGCCCGTATGCTGCAGCGGTTGTGTGTGTGTGTGTGTGTGTGTGTGTGTGTGTGTGTGTGTGTGTGTGTGTGTGTGTGTGTGTGTGTGTGTGTGTGTGTGTGTGTATGTGCGTGTGTGTGTGTGTGTGTGTGTGTGTGTGTGTGTGTGTGTGTACTCGCCTAGTTGTGCTTACCTAATTGTGGTTGCAGGGGTCGAGTCACAGCTCCTGGCCCCGCCTCTTCACGGGTCGCTTCTAGGTCACTCTTCCTGTTCTATGAGCTGTATCATACCTCTCCTTAAAGCTTTGTATATGCCTTAGGCTTTTTAGGCCACTTCACATGTGCCTTTCGGCATCTCTTCATCACCTTGTGGCAGTTTTGTCTGTGTACCTTGCGGCAGTTTTGTCTGTGTACCTTGCGGCAGTTTTGTCTGTGTACCTTGCGGCAGTTTTGTCTGTGTACCTTGCGGCAGTTTTGTCTGTGTACCTTGCGGCAGTTTTGTCTGTGTACCTTGCGGCAGTTTTGTCTGTGTACCTTGCGGCAGTTTTGTCTGTGTACCTTGCGGCAGTTTTGTCTGTGTACCTTGCGGCAGTTTTGTCTGTGTACCTTGCGGCAGTTTTGTCTGTGTACCTTGCGGCAGTTTTGTCTGTGTACCTTGCGACATTATCAGTATACTGGTTCTCACTCACTAGGTAGGAACAATTAGGTCATTTGAGTAGGTTCGAGTCTCACAGATACTGTAGCATTGACCATCCCCCAGGATGCGACCCACAACAGTCTACTAACACCCAGGTACCTATTTACTGCTAGGTGAACAGATGCAACGGGTGTAAGAAGACTTGCCCATACGTCTCGCCCTGCCCCTGTGTGTGTGTGTGTGTGTGTGTGTGTGTGTGTGTGTGTACTCACCTAGTTGTACTCACCTAGTTGAGGTTGCGGGGGTCGAGTCCGAGCTCCTGGCCCCGCCTCTTCACTGATCGCTACTAGGTCACTCTCCCTGAGCCGTGAGCTTTATCATACCTCTGCTTAAAGCTATGTATGGATCCTGAATCCACTACATCGCTTCCCAAACTATTCCACTTACTGTGTGTGTGTGTGTGTGTGTGTGTGTGTGTGTGTGTGTGTGTGTGTGTGTGTGAAAGGCTGGTTTACACGGCTCAATACAATCACACCGACCTCCTGGAGTTATCGTCTGTGGTCGGGACGCTGTATGCGCGCCTGGGGGCGGCTGCGGGTGGTGTGGGCGGCGGGTGGGGGACTCTAGATTAAAATAAGAAGAGATGAACTTTGTGTGGGGCCATCCTGGGTTGCTAATGGTACCACAGTTTCCACTAAACTCCTATCATCACCACACCTCTTAATTACACACCTATAATTAATTCGGGGTAATTGAAGGTGGGTGTTGAAGGTAGGGTTTGTAAAGGGGGGAAGTGGGTGAGGGAATACAGGGTGAAAATCCCCTTGAAATAATCGTAGGTGAGGTGGTAGATTCTTAGTGGGACCACCACCCCAGTAGCCACTAAGACCACTTCACCTTGCCACTAGTACCACCTCGTTACTCGACACACCACTGCCACTCGGCACGTGGCGCTGCCAACAAGCGTTCAAGGTAGTTAATGTTGTGTCATTGTCAGGGTGATTTGTGAAGACTAAGGTGAGGTGTCTGGAGGTGAAGCCTCAGGTGATCATTGTGTGTCGTACCTACTCAAGTGACTTTGTATTCTGAGTGCCACTAGTAGTGAGGGTGTCTGGCGCCACCAGATTGCTACAGTCAGAGTGCCACTACTACAACCTGAGTGCCACCTGAGTGTCACCACTACAACCAGAGTGTTACAGCCGGAGTGCCACCACTACAACCAGAGTACCACCACTGCAACCAGAGTACCACCAGAGCGTCACCACTACAACCAGAGTGCTACACCCAAAGTGCCACCACTACAACCAGAGTGGCACCAGAGTGTCACCACTACAACCAGAGTGCTACAGCAAGAGTGCCACAACTACAGAGTGCCACCAGAGTGCCACAACACTACATAATGTCGCCCTACACACCAGAAGACTTCGAAAGGAGTCCACGACGCCAGTCATACAGGTCACCCTACATAGTAAGTATTTTACTAGAGTGCCACACATAATAAGTGCTTACCACCAGGCCCTCCAGAGTGCCAGTGCCTGGGAGGGGAGGACAAAGTCTTACCTCGGGTGAGCCTAAAACCTTATAACGTGACAATATAACCAAGGAATGCTTCAGTAGGCCTACTGACCAATTCTAGGCCAGTCCTACGGACAGTCATTTCCTGGTCTAAGTTTACTTAATCTGTCAAAGTTAACTAAATACATTTACACATCTATTTTGAGAACAGTCACTAGGCCTAGTAAGGGATCTTTTATATAATACATATGGATGGTACTAGGATACTTAGATAAGCTATACAACACATGTAAGAGGATCAGCAGCTATGCTGACACTTAGGCCTGACACACTCAAGCTGTCTAACACACTCCAGTGTGTCTAATATACTCCAGCTGTCTAACACACTCCAGTGTGTCTAATATACTCCAGCTCTAACACACTCCAGTGTGTCTAATATACTCCAGCTGTCTAACACACTCCAGTGTGTCTAATATACTCCAGCTCTAACACACTCCAGTGTGTCTAATATACTCCAGCTGTCTAACACACTCCAGTGTGTCTAATATACTCCAGCTAACACACTTCAGTGTGTCTAATATACTCCAGCTGTCTAACACACTCCAGTGTGTCTAATATACTCCAGCTGTCTAACACACTCCAGTGTGTCTAATATACTCCAGCTGTCTAACACACTCCAGTGTGTCTAATATACTCCAGCTGTCTAACACACTCCAGTGTGTCTAATATACTCCAGCTGTCTAACACACTCCAGTGTGTCTAATATACTCCAGCTGTCTAACACACTCCATTGTGTCTAATATACTCCAGCTAACACACTTCAGTGTGTCTAATATACTCCAGCTGTCTAACACACTCCAGTGTGTCTAATATACTCCAGCTGTCTAACACACTCCAGTGTGTCTAATATACTCCAGCTGTCTAACACACTCCATTGTGTCTAATATACTCCAGCTGTCTAACACACTCCAGTGTGTCTAATATACTCCAGCTAACACACTTCAGTGTGTCTAATATACTCCAGCTGTCTAACACACTCTAGTGTGTCTAATATACTCCAGCTGTCTAACACACTCCATTGTGTCTAATATACTCCAGCTCTAATATACTCCAGCTGTCTAGCATACTCCATTGTGTCTAATATACTCCAGCTAACACACTTCAGTCTAATATACACTGTCTACTCCAGTGTGTCTTATATACTCCAGCTGTCTAACACACTTCAGTGTGTCTAATATACTCCAGCTGTCTAACACACTCCATTGTGTCTAACTAAAACCGTTCAACACACCCGGGGTCTAATATCTCCCGCCAAACACTTCAGTGTGTCTAATATCCCACTCAACACACCTAGTGGTCTAATATACTCCAGCGTCCCCCCATTGGTCAAAATCCAGCCAACACACTTCAGTTGGGCTAATATTCCCGCTGTTAAAACACTCTAGTGTGTCTAATAACTAGCGTCTAACACACCCATTGTTCAATATATCCCGCCAACACACTTCAGTGTGCTAATATCCACTGTCTAACACCCCAGTGTCAATATCCAGCTGTTTCCCCCGGTGTCTAAATACCAGCGTCAACCCCCCGTGTTTTTAATATACTCCACTTCACACCCCAGGGGTCTAATATACCCAGCTAAACACTTAGTGTGTCTAAAATCCCAGCGTCAACACACTCCATTGTCAATATACTCCCCTGCCCAAAACCCCCAGTGCAAAATTCTCCAGCGTCAAACACCCATTGGTCTAATATCTCCAGCTAACACCCCCAGGGGTCTAAATTCCCACTTTAACACACCCGTGTGTCTAATATACCCAGCGTTAACACAATTTGTCTAATATCTAGCTGTCAACACACTCCAGTGTGTTTAATATACCCAGTCCCAAGTGTGTGTTTACAACACACACATCACACTTTACAAATTGCTGAGACAATACATTTCTCGAAGGAAATTACACGAGACGTTTCGACCGCCCTGGACCAGTTGTCCAGGAGGGACCGAAACATCGTCTTGTGTTTCGTCCCAAAGTGTTGATTATTTTTTTACACTTCCTCTGCCCAGATGTATTCGCGACGATTTTTTTTTACAGATGATGTAACTCTCTGTTTTGCTCGATTATTTCTTTGCATCATCAAACAACTGTATAGATAAATGGTAGGATGAACGAGGACTCGGTAGATCTGGTACTGACACCACCACGGTTCGAGTCCCCTGGTTAAGCTTATGTTATAACGACTTAGTTGTGATTTCACGAGCATGTGTATTTAACCCCTCTGTATCGGATAGGTTATACTAGGAGGGGTGTTCTAGATAGGCCTACTAGGTAGGCTAGAAATTTTACTGGTGGCTCTCTCGTTGCACCTTCTACAAGTTCCATTAATCTTGTGCCTATTTTTTTCGATATTTCTCTCTCCTTTAACCTCGGCATGAGTGATAACCAGTGGTGGCAAACGAAGCCTTCTGAAAGAAAGGTTGGGAGGCTGGTCTTGTGATACAGGGTGATACATAACACTTGTGTTACAGGATGATACACAACACTTGTGTTACAGGGTGATACATAAGGGAGTGCAGTAAACTTCTATGGGACGAAATTCGTAAGGCATCTACATACGAAAATGTTGTGCTAATGGGAGATTTCAACTATAGACAGATTGACTGGAGCAATTTGACAGGAAATTTAGAGTCGGGTGACTTTCTTGATACGATCCAGGATTGTTTTTTAAAACAGTTTGTGACAGAGCCAACTAGGGGAAATAACCTCCTTGACTTAGGGAAATCAGATCAAACAAAAATGATCCTAAATGGATGAACAATAGATTAAAATATCTGATTGGTCAAAAGAGAGGCATATATAGGCAAATCAAAAGAGGAGAGGGGCAATTAAGAAATCGATATATTCAGTTAAAGAGAGAAATAAAAAAGGGAATTAGAAAAGCAAAAAGAGATTATGAGGTTAAAGTTGCAAGAGAATCGAAGACTAACCCAAAAGGATTCTTTCAGGTATACAGAAGTAAGATCAGGGACAAGATAGGCCCACTCAAAAGTTCCTCGGGTCAGCTCACTGACAGTGATAAGGAAATGTGTAGAATTTTTAACACATACTTCCTCTCAGTTTTTACACAGGAGGATACCAGCGATATTCCAGTAATGATAAATTATGTAGAACAGGACGATAATAAACTGTGCACTATTAGGGTCACAAGTGACATGGTCCTTAGGCAAATAGATAAATTAAAACCTAACAAATCCCCAGGCCCTGATGAACTGTATGCAAGGGTTCTAAAGGAATGTAAAGAGGAGCTTAGCACACCTTTGGCTAATCTTTTCAACATATCACTACAAACTGGCATGGTGCCAGATAAGTGGAAAATGGCAAATGTGATACCTATTTTCAAAACAGGTGACAGGTCCTTAGCTTCGAACTATAGACCAATAAGCCTAACCTCCATAGTGGGAAAATTTATGGAATCAATAATTGCCGAGGCAGTTCGTAGCCACCTTGAAAAGCATAAATTAATCAACGAATCTCAGCATGGTTTTACAAAGGGGCGTTCCTGCCTTACGAATTTATTAACTTTTTTCACTAAGGTATTTGAGGAGGTAGATCATGGTAATGAATATGATATTGTGTATATGGACTTCAGTAAGGCTTTTGACAGGGTCCCACATCAGAGACTATTGAGGAAAATTAAAGCACATGGAATAGGAGGAGAAATTTTTTCCTGGATAGAGGCATGGTTGACAAATAGGCAGCAGAGAGTTTGCATAAATGGGGAGAAATCAGAGTGGGGAAGCGTCACGAGCGGTGTTCCACAGGGGTCAGTGTTGGGCCCCATGCTGTTCACAATCTACATAAACGACATAGATGAGGGCATAAAGAGCGACATCGGCAAGTTTGCCGATGACACCAAAATAGGCCGTCGAATTCATTCTGACGAGGACATTCGAGCACTCCAGGAAGATTTGAATAGACTGATGCAGTGGTCGGAGAAGTGGCAGATGCAGTTTAATATAGACAAATGCAAAGTTCTAAATGTTGGACAGGACAATAACCATGCCACATATAAACTAAATAATGTAGATCTTAATATTACGGATTGCGAAAAAGATTTAGGAGTTCTGGTTAGCAGTAATCTGAAACCAAGACAACAGTGCATAAGTGTTCGCAATAAAGCTAATAGAATCCTTGGCTTCATATCAAGAAGCATAAATAATAGGAGTCCTCAGGTTGTTCTTCAACTCTATACATCCTTGGTTAGGCCTCATTTAGATTATGCTGCACAGTTTTGGTCACCGTATTACAGAATGGATATAAATTCTCTGGAAAATGTACAAAGGAGGATGACAAAGATGATCCCATGTATCAGAAACCTTCCCTATGAGGATAGACTAAGGGCCCTGAAACTGCACTCTCTAGAAAGACGTAGAATTAGGGGGGATATGATTGAGGTGTATAAGTGGAAGACAGGAATAAATAAAGGGGATGTAAATAGTGTGCTGAAAATATCTAGCCTAGACAGGACTCGCAGCTATGGTTTTAAGTTGGAAAAATTCAGATTCAGGAAGGATATAGGAAAGTACTGGTTTGGTAATAGAGTTGTGGATGAGTGGAACAAACTCCCAAGTACCGTTATAGAGGCCAGAACGTTGTGTAGCTTTAAAAATAGGTTGGATAAATACATGAGTAGATGTGGGTGGGTGTGAGTTAGACCAGATAGCTTGTGCTAACAGGTCGGTTGCCGTGTTCCTCCCTTAAGTCAATGTGACCTGACCTGACTAGGTTGGGTGCATTGGCTTAAGCCGGTAGGAGACTTGGACCTGCCTCGCATGGGCCAGTAGGCCTTCTGCAGTGTTCCTTCGTTCTTATGTTCTTATGTTCTTATGTGTGTGTGTGTGTGTGTGTGTGTGTGTGTGTGTGTGTGTATGTGTGTGTGTGTATCCCAGGTTGGTGAGGGGATGGAGGTTCGAGCCTTCACCACTCTTTGCTCTGATCTAGGGCCCAGTGGAGTGTGGGAGCAGAATGTGGATGGTGATCATGGGTTGGAGGAGGATTATGGGTTAAGGATTATGAATGAATCGCGGCATGGGTTACAGGATACGAAGGAAGTAAGAATGGGTCGAGCTGTGAACTATGGGTCACAAATGGGCTAGTAATGGGTCTGAGATCGTGCTTCCCATTCTCAATTAAAAGCATGGGTTCTCTTCCTTCACCTGGGACCCATATACACTCTTCATCAGGGCCATGGGCTAGTAACCCCACAGAAGCCATACATCGCTGCGTTATTCAAGTCATTGACAGCCACGAAAGAAGCCATACGTTTTGAAACACGTCTCTTGAAGACGTTGCCCACACCAAAACATCGTAATCTCATTTGCATACAGCCTCGTAAAGGTTTGCACCAATGACAAACACTTGACGAAATGCAGTGGAAAGTGGAGACTTAAATTCAACATAACCTTCTATAGTGGACCCCCGCTTAACGATCACCTCCAAATGCGACCAATTATGTAAGTGTATTTATGTAAGTGCGTTTGTACGTGTATGTTTGGGGGTCTGAAATGGACTAATCTACTTCACAATATTCCTTATGGGAAAAAATTCGGTCAGTACTGGCACCTGAACATACTACTGGAATGAAAAAAGTTCGTTAACCGGGGGTCCACATATTCTTGTCCTCCTTTCACTTGTGTATCTGCTGAAGAGGACCCCCAGAAGGGGATCGAAATACACACACTAGTTAATCTTCGTTTCTGTCTCAATGTAGATTATTATTGAGCATTAAGACAATGTATTTAATACGTCGGAAATACGACGCAGATTCTTGCGAAGGAAATATAGTTAAGACTGACGTAATGTAAAATTTAGAGAAATGTTTGTATCAGCGTTAATGTTTACGTTGTTGTTTGTGTGATAATAGAGATCTCTGGCGTCAGTGGTCTAGCTAGGAGAGGATGGTGTTGTGGAGTGACTCTGGAGCGACACCGGTGTATTGCTGGTACGTCTATGATGGGGATGCCCGGGTGTTGTGCATGTGTCTTAATTTCATCTTGTCGGTATTATATACAACTCTTGTACTACTACTACTACTACTACTACTACTACTACTACTACTACTACTACTACTACTACTACTACTACCACCACCACCTCTTCCTGCCTATATATAGCCGTCCTGCTCCACTTCTGGTTAGTGTGACTTTGTCAATGGTCCAAGTCGGAACGAAGCGTCGTCGTAAGCTTCTCTCTTTTATGTGCGGGTTATTTGTGTATTGTTCCAGTCACGGTATTGTGCCTTATTTTGTTATTTACACTGAGTCTTGACTGGAGAGAGACAGAGACGTACACCACAGCACTGTATCATCCTTTGCAGAAGATACTAGGATCTGCACGAGACTGTCATCCGTTGAGGACACTGCAAGTCAAGAAGATATAAACCAAGTTTTCCAATGGGGGACCGGGGGAGGGGGGGGTTCCGGGGGGTCAACACCCCCTGCGGCACAGTCCTTGACCAGGCCTCTCGGTGGATCAGGACCTGATCAACCAGGCTGTTACTGCTGGCCGCACGTAGTCCAACGTACGAACTACAGCCCGGCTGATCGGGTACTGACTCTAGGTATCTCTTTACACTTCCTAATTCTTAGGAAGACGGATTCCGACTCAGCTCTTCACTGCTGCCGAAGGGCTCATAGATACCCTCCCCTTCCTCGGATCAGACATGATATCCACGCATTCCCCAATCACTGTATAAGTCGGATGGCGAGACGCAAGTATTTTTGGTGTCTGTTTTCGTTTCCGATTAATTTTCAGGCTCTAATGAGTGATTAGATAGAGATGTAACTAGGCCGAGAGGCAGGTGAGGGTGGCCTCCTGATGGGTGGGCGGCCCTGGTGGCCTCCTGATGGGTGGGCGGCTCTGGTGGCCTTCTGATGGGTGGGTGGCTCTGGTGGCCTCCTGATGGGTGGGTGGCTCTGGTGGCCTCCTGATGGGTGGGTGGCTCTGGTGGCCTCCTGATGGGTGGGCGGCCCTGGTGGCCTCCTGATGGGTGGGTGGCTCTGGTGGCCTCCTGATGGGTGGGTGGCCCTGGTGGCCTCCTGATTGGTGGGTGGCCCTGGTGGCCTCCTGGAGGTGCCTGACAGGTGTACAGTGTCAAGATCCAAGGCAATATTTATCCACGGTGGGGGAGGTGGATCACGGAGCCGTGTCACCTGATACCCCCTCCCCCCGCCCACTCCACCTCACCCCCCGCCCACTCCACCTCACCACCCCGCCCACTCCACCTCACCACCCCGCCCACTCCACCTCACCCCCCGCCCACTCCAGCCCTCACCCCCGCCCACTCCAGCCCCCACCCACCCACAATTCCCCTTAACCCCATTTCTGATATATCACGATCTCATCAGAAGTCAGTCCGAGTACATCCCAGGGATGTACTAGACGAGTACGTCCCAGGGCTGTGCTAGACGAGTACATCCCAGGGCTGTACTACACGAGTACATCCCAGGGCTGTACTAGACGAGTACATCCCCGGGCTATACTAAACGAGTACATCACAGGGCTGTACTAGGCGAGTACATCCCAGCGCTGTACTAGAGGAGTACATCCCAGGGCTGTACTAGACGAGTACATCCCAGGGCTGTACTAGACGAGTACATCCCCGGGCTGTACTAGACGAGTACATCCCAGGGCTGTACTAGACGAGTACATCCCCGGGCTGTACTAGACGAGTACATCCCAGGGCTGTACTAGAGTACATCTAGGGAATTAAAACTAGAAGAGTATATTTAGAAAATTGATACTAGAAGAGTACAAGTAGGAGAGTATTTCTAAGAGGTTTAAACTAGAAAAGCACATCTAGGAAGTTAAAACTAATTGAGTACATCTAGGTAAGTATATCTAGGTAAATACACACAAACACACACACACACACACACACACACACACACACACACACACACACACACACACACACACACACACACACACACACACACACACAGGAACCATACATAGCTTTAGGACGAGGTATAACAAAGCTCAGGGAGCAGAGAGAGAGAGAGAGAGAGGACCTAGTAGTGATCAGTGAAGAGGCGGGGGCAGGAGCCGAGTCTCGACCCCTGCAACCACAGTTAGGTGAATACAATTAGAGTACACACACACACACAGTACTCTGCATGTTTGTACCTAGTTATGTTGTAGTCTTAAAGTGTAGTTGTTTGTTATATTAGTGTTTGCATGTGATTATATTTGAAATACTGTAATGGTGTGTAGAGCAGGTGTGGCTACACACTTGCTGAGAGTCAGGGCAGGTGTGGGGGCAGGTGTTGTGTGTCAGAACATGTGTGTGTGTGCGAGAACAGGTGTGTGGGAAGGTGTTGTTACACTCTTATGTGTGTCAGAACAGGTGTGTGGGTGTAGGTGTGGGTACATGCTAGGTGTCAGAAAAAGTGTGTTTGCTCACCTATTTGTGGTTGCAGGGGTCGAGTCTTAGCTCCTGTGTGCGTGTGTGTGTGTGTGTGTGTGTGTGTGTGTGTGTGTGTGTGTGTGTGTGTGTGTGTGTGTGTGTGTGTGTGTGTGTGTGTGTTATTGTTAGGGTAAAACATCATTAAACTAGTTATATGGTAGTTCTGACTCCGAGGGGTTATTACGGTGTGTCGCCGCCAGCACTGCCATCTAGCGGACAGCTGTGAAACTCCGTATTTCATCTAGTGTGAGTTTCCTTTAGTTTCTAATCCTGGTAGTATCAACCTTACCTGCTGCCAGGAATATTACTTCATTTATTTTATATTTAACCTGGTTACCAGTAATGACATGGCAGTACAATTACCACCCTTTGTGTTTATTCATTGTTATACTTAATAAATATCTTTTAACCAGTGTTTTTTTTGTCATCAGCTGTGTTGCTGACGTAGTGGTCCAGAGTAGACGCTGGGTAGCTGGGAACTGTTCGTCAGGTGACGGTACTTAGTGGAACATAGCGACACTTAGTGGGACATAGCGACTCACTGTCTCTCCTTTGATATCTGGAGTGAGATACTGCGAACTAGTATTGACAGGAGCTTGTGTGTGTGTTGGAAGGAAGGCAGGTGTAGCTACACACTTACTGCCACAACAGGTGTGTGTGTTGGACAGATGTGACAGGGTACTAACACGTGTTTCTGGTCTTTTCAGTTATATGAGTTGAGTGACGACTTGAAGAGAAAAGAATTCCTTGATGAGCTCTTCTCTTTCATGCAGAAGAGAGGTGAGTAACCCCCCTCATGTTGTGGTAGACCTTGTGGTGGGGGTGGTAGTTGTGGGGGTGGTAGTTGTGGGGGTGGTAAGTGAACTGCAGTTTGTACCAATGTAATCAAGTTCTGATAGCCGTGTAGGCCTGCTGCAAGCTAGCAGCAACGAGCTGATTGACCAGATGGTATTAGGGTAGTCCAGCTTCTGGCTGGACTGCCGGGAGGTAGGTCTCTCAAAAGCGGTCACACCTATGTCTGTATATTATGCAAAAAAAATCGACAACAAGCCATATAAGTTGCAGAACAACCACGGGGGAGTTGAATGATAGCTCTCGGCCTTTCATGTTGCATTCAACACACCAGGAACTTGCAGTGTTTCAGGAAAGACTTCCAAACAAACACGATCACGGGAAGCGCACAGTATGGGCGCTTTGTGTGTGTGTGTATTATATACACACAAGAAATATATATATTATATATATTATATATTATAATTTCTTTAAGTCAGGTATGTAGCACCCTAATCAACACCTGGTTAGCATGTGTTCCTGCAGGTCTTAGACTGTTTGGGTGGAGGGGTTGACGACGATGATTGACGGGGAGAATTTACTGATGCGGGGGGGAGGGGAATGGGGGGGTGCGTGTGCGACCCCCCCCCCAGAGGCCATATAAGTGCGTCTTATAACCTTGTTATATGTAAGAACATTAATGCTGGGGAGGGGGAGATGGAAGGGGAGGTTCTTAAGACGCTCACTCCAATTATATATATAATAAAAATTATATATATTATATATATATATTTATATATATATATATATATATATATATATATATATATAGTGTATATATATATATGTATATATATATATGTATATATTTATATGTGTATGTGTGTGTTTGTATATATGTGTAGTAGACTCTCAAACTATACAAAGATATATTGCTTGAGTTTTGGTATTTATTGTTTAAGGTTACGTGAGGGAGATTGTGATTGTGGAGCACAGGAAGTGGGGGGAGGGTGGGGGAGGTTTGGGGAGGGATGGAGACACAAGGAGAAGGAAGGGGAGGGAGGGGTGAAGGGGTGTCACGATATGAAATTCCGGTGAGGGGTGCGAGTCGTGACTGTTACAAATGATGGGGAGTCAGGGGAGGGGGTGGTTCTTGGAGGAGGGGAGGGTTGTTGGGGAAGGGAGTTTCAACCATCCTCACTTATAAGGAAGGAGGAACACTTCAGGAAGCTAGGCAAGTCCAAGTCACCTACTGGCCCAATCCAGTCAGGTCCCACTCACACCCACCCATGTATTTCAGGTTTATTTTGAAATCACAAGGTTTTTTCAGCTTGTTCCACTCACTCACAACTCTATTACCAGACCAGTGTTTTCCTATATCCTTTTTAAATCTGTCTTTCTACCCTCAAACCATTGCTGTGAGTCCTGTCTTGGCTAGATATTTTCAGCACGCTATTTACATCCCCTTTATACCTGTTTTCCATTTATATACCTCAATCATATCCCCCGGATCAGCCGGGGTGTGGTTCGTACGTTGGATTGCGTGCGGCCAGCAGTAACTGCCTCGTTGATCAGGCCCTGATCCACCGGGAGGCTTGGTCGTGGACCGGGCCGCGGGGGCGTTGATCCCCGGAATGCCCTCCAGGTAGCCCCCTAATTGTACGCTTTTTTTAGAGAGCAGATTCAGGGCCTCTGTTTGCACACTGTCACCCTCACTCGTACCTTCCTGTTATTTTTATTTTCTATCATCTATATCATACCTAGTTTTAAAGTCACACAAAGAATGTGTTTGTATAACCTTCTCTGACAAGTAATGTAGGTGTAGCAACTGTGTGAAGGGGCAGAGACTGGAGGGAGAGGGACAGGTTGAGAGGGAGGGAGGACACCACCAACACTGCCTACAACAACTGGCCAACACTCCTATATTCTCCTGGTGGTGGACATAAAACGTGAGGGTTGACCCCTTACACACCTTCTTCGTCTGCTAATTGTAGTGGCTGTTCATGTTAATGCAGTGGCAGGCTGCTGTTATGTCAGTTATGTGGTATTTCAGAGGCTGCGGCTGCGGCTGCTGCTGCGGCTGCTGCTGCGGCTGCGGAAAAACGCGACAACTGCGGAAAAACACATTGAGTATGTTGACGTGTGAACACCAGAGTTTCCGGTTCAAAGCAATGGAACCTCACGAAGCATCACTTTGTATACCTGGAATACACCTGGAAGGGCTTCCAGGAACCGGGTCCTGGTATACTGGAAGAGTGATAGCACTAACCACCCAGCGTATTCAGAGTTTTAATAAAACAGCAAGAGACAGATCCTGTCTCTGCCTGGGAACACGACCTTCGCTGTCAGTGTTGCAGGAAGGTGACAGACAAGTACATGGAGGAAGACAGCAGAGGACTTGCAAGCTCAGAGGCTATCTGCTGAGGATAGCTATCTACTGCTTTCTAGATTAAGCAGTATTGTATATTCTAGTATAGAAAAGCAGGAAGTGCAAACAGTGACGTCCAGTGGTAACAACTTTCTATATAGCAGTGTTATTGACGTCAGCTTGACCTGCATCAGGGTTCCGCCAATTTTTTTGGGTATTACCCCAAAACAAATTTGTGTACATCAAAATTACCCACTAGACTTTGAAATCCACAGAATCCGAAAAAAAGCCAAAAGTATTCAAATTCAAAATAGCTTATTGAATCCATTTATATGGAGAATAGTCATAGAAATTGAAAAGTATATATTATATGCGATAAATTAACATTAAAAATAAAACGCAAAATTAGCAAAAAAAAATGAAAAAATCTCATTGAGGAACTAAGGGATTTTATTGTAAATATTTTGACGTCGGGTCGAGGACCAATGTTTCATTTTTGATGCCTCAAAATTAGGGCTTTTTTGATGTCAGAGCAATCTGGAAACTGTCTTCGGCGTTCAGCCGGAAGTGCCGGATCCACCAGGCTGTGCTGGTTGTGTAGACCTGTGGTCTGCCAGCAGCCACAGCCTGGTTGATCAAACCACCACCAGGAAAGCCTGGCTTGATTTGTCACAAGAATGTGTCTGGTCCGGGTAGCCTCCAGGTAGTGGTAGTGAGGGGGGTAAGGAATGGTTCCCCCTGCCCCCCTTACCTCGCCCCCTTCCCTAGTCCCCCCCCCCGCAACACCAGTACCAGGATGCACCCTGCAATTTGGTATCAATAAAAATGGAGGCAGGTTAGGATAATTTCACCCAGGCTGGGATAATTACCAGGCGGGACACTGCAACCTTAACCATCCCCACCACCACCCCTTAACCCCCTCTCCTGTCTTCCCATCCCCCCCTCACACCCCTACCCTCTCCTTCACCACTTAGTCTCCCCCCCCCTTCTTCCCATTCTTTAATTTCTCACCATTCTGGCCCCTTCATTCCCCTCTTGTGACCATGTGCCTGTGACCATGTGCCTGTGACCATGTACCTGTGACCATGTACCTGTGACCATGTACCTGTGACCATGTGCCTGTGGTACAGATACACATATACAGTTACATAAATTATCAAATTATCATACATAACCTATGTGTAGATTACTTAAGATAACTCAAAGTTAGACAGTGACTATTTCCACTGGGGTCTTTGTAATACCTTGTTATTTAAACCTAAAATGTTAAGGCAGCTAAGTAACTTTTGCCTGTCATTTCCCCGTCTCGGTGTATGGTGATACCCGTCTTAGTTTCACTGGTGGGGTACGACAGCAGAGTGACGTATGTCACATATCTTGGTATCAACAGCATCACATGGGTGGTTTGTGAATGTCTGTGACTGTTGGATGTGTCGGGGTTGCCTCCTGCCCCCACCCCTGCTGCTGCTACTCTCTGCTGCCAGGGGTGTCCCTGCTAGGGGTGGGTGGCTGGGATCAGACGTGCCCAACTGCCATATATTGTAAAGTAAAAGGACACAAGTGCAGCTAATGTGACTACTACAACCTGATCCATCGGGAGGCCTGGTCATGGACCGGGCCGCGGGGGCGTTGATCCCCGGAATAACCTCCAGGTACTACTAGTATTGCACCTCACTCTGAGCCTATATATACCCTCTGTGTCCATGTACTGCCTGTAACGGCTTGACAAAGCTCCTGGAGAGCGAAACGTTGCCACAATAAAATGTCACATTAGTTGCACTTGTGTCCTTTTACTTTACATATTGTCGGTAATTCTGCCATATATTGCCCTGATTATGATACCCTCATTGCCCTGGGTGGGAGTTGTGGTTCCACACTACTGCGACCCGCCCACACTGCCCTTACTATATAGGTCCAGGTATGAAAACATCTGGGAATCTTTCAGGAAACGTTTCGCCCGCCAGTGGCTTCTTCAGCATTGAACTGCAGAAGCCTCTGGCTAGCGAAACGTTTCCTCAATAAAGATTCCCAAATATTCGTCTCATTTTTTAGGTCTAGGTATGTTGCGGGAGGCCTGGTCTGGGACCGGGCCGGGGGGCGATGACCCCCCCAAAAATCGTCTAGAGACCCCTCTGATCTTGTCTATACATATTTAAAACCAGTGCTATAGTTTATATACTTTGCCGATAGAGAACCAAAAAGGCACAATACCGTGACTGGAACAATACACGAATAACCTGCACATAGAGAGGAACTTACAACGATGATTAGGTCTGATATTAATATAGATGTCAGATCTGGGATCTGGCGGAGTGGCAAAGGTACTTTGTACTTTGATAGTGTGCAGGTTCGAATCCTACTGTAGACTGAGAGATAATGTTTGTTAAAAGTTCGCTAGTTTGCGAATTAAGCATATTTCTCTGAAGATGTGTGTAAGCACATGAAAGCGCTCAGGTTTTCTCTCCCATTTTCACTGTGGTACTCCTCAAGGAAGGTTCCTTGATGCTAATGAGGGGCTCTTGATCTAGGGAATTGGATCTGTGCTCCAGTTCCCCGAATTAAGCCTGAATACCTTCCACATGCGCTGTATAATTCTACGGGTTTAGTGCTTCCCCCTTGATTATAATAATTCACTGGTATTTTTCGTTAATGTAGATTTATAAATTCTAGTCTCTCTCTCTCTCTCTCTCTCTCTCTCTCTCTCTCTCTCTCTCTCTCTGGTATTTCTCAGATTTATATCTGTGTAAGTATTAGCGATATCTGTGTAACATGTAGTTACTTCCTGACGGTGCTGCGTCTGCTCCCACGGTCAGGTTACCTTCATATGACCTGACCTGACACTATTGACCCCTTCCCTTGACCTGTCGTCCCCGGTAAGAGTTAAGTGTATCGCCCGGTACCAACAAACAAGTCGTCGTCGTCCCTAGAGTCGTGTTTCAAGGCTCGGGTACTCTGCCTGGCTCAGTTGCTACCTACCTCTTTGGTAGGGTTATCTTAAAGCGGCCAGCTCCTGTATCACTCTTCAATTAACGTTCAAGTAGGTTGTTGTGCGAAGCCGTGCAGGAAGGCGCTACCGTCCTGTTTTGTGTGAGAGTGCGCGCGCTGGACTCGGGGCCCATGTATGGCAGTTGAGAGGGTCGTGTTTTCGTTCTGTGATATACCTGTTTCTATAGCTATCGTAGGTTTGGGGAGGCTTACCTGTTAATTGCCTGGTCATCCAACCTGGTGTTCAGCACACTCGCTACGACTGTCAAACCTGTCGTACGTAAACGAAAGAGAGGACACTGATCAACCCGTCGTTATCTAATATATATATTTATCATTATTCCCTGGGGTCTCGGCTGAATGCACCCAGAGATCGAGATACTATTCCAAGACGATATATGTTCTTTTGTGTGGTACCCAGACAGGTCGGGGCCAGAGTCCTCTATGCCTTTGTTAAAGAAATGAATGATGAACGTTCGGATTATTAGTGTCCCCGGTCACTAGTACCAGAAGCTTCCACTGAAGGGCCTCTGAACGCTGCATTACTGACCACCATGCTGACCACTGAACGTGGCCACGAGCGAAGGGTGCCAAGAGAGTACTTAGAAGCTGCAGTTAAGCGCCAGACGAGCCTGGCCCAAGGCCGAGCTCTGGGAGTAGGAAAAACTCTCTGAACTCGTCAGAGGTAAAAGGCAAGGCAAGGACATAAACCAAAGTTTTTTTTTTTTCGAGTACTTGTATATTCCCACCAGCAATGATATTTACCGTAATTTAAATAGTTTAACAAACTAGAGAGCAAGACGGGCACAATCAACTGGCTACAATTTATACACACATACAGAGCACAGAACTTAAACATGTATTAATCAGCTGAAAGCAGGTGAAGGCCTGGTCTTCATTGTGAATTCTAGCTACAAGGAAAGCTAGCTTGAAGCCCATTCCTCTCTGGTTGACATTTACAATTGGTCGGTTGATCTCAGATGTGAGCACAACTCCTTCACTCACACTGACAGTAAGATGCCTGGCTTTTTGTTGATTGAGGGAGTGTATGATGTGCGGTCGTGTGCGATGCATGCCAAATAAAAATGACGTACTCGTTGCATGCCACAAAGACCAAGACAGCTGTCTGTGCATGATGCTAACATCGACCTTCTGCGGAAATTATTACCGGAAAGGATGCAGTAAGAAGGGATCAGCAACAACACATGAGTAGCAAGGAGGTGTTCGTAAGACGAGGAGAAGGAAGAGGTGGTGGTTTTAAGAAGGGGAAGGAGGTGTTTTGGGAGGGGGAAGGACGTGCAGGGAGGAGGGGGTACAAGGGTAAATGTTTTTCAGGCTTGTGTTTACCTTAGGAAAGTGAAGGGTCGTGTTGTTGAGGCTCATCTTACCTGCCTTGCCTAATTTGCTCTCTCCTGCCCAGAGCCCTCTGTGCATACCCTGCTGTGCTTTGTCTTGCCCTGTTATGTCTGTAACCCTGCCCTCTTTGTGACCCTGCCCTGTTATGTCTGTAGCCCTGCCCTCTTTGTGACCCTGCCCTGTTATGTCTGTAACCCTGCCCTCTTTGTGACCCTGCCCTGTTATGTATGTAACCCTGCCCTGCTTGTGACCTTGCCTTGTCCTCCCCTACTTTGCCCTGTGTTCTTCAGTTCTTGCACTGTTCTACTCATTGCCTTGTGTGCTTGCCAATCCTTGTATACTACAGTGTTCCCTAACCTAACCTTAAGTAATCATAGCCAGCCCTGTATCCTTGCTCCATCCTTCACCTCATCCTTCCTTCATCCCAGTTAACTTTAACCCTCACTTCATCTAACTTTTGTTTACAGCTGACAATGTTGGGTAACTTAAGTATTTATTGGATATAAACCACAAGCAAACAAAAGAAAAGTATCACAGGAGATGTAGAGTGTACACAAGACACAAGATCACCAAACAGAAGGGAAGGAACACGTGGAGGACCTGGCAGTAATAATGTCTTCTGACCTTTCTGTCGAGAAATACAAAGCAAACGCCATAATGGCTAGGAAATTAATAAGGTGAATAATGAGAACTTTCAAGACAAGGGAAATGGAATTAGTGGTGACACTATTCAAATAGTTTGTGTTCTCCTCTCCCCCTCTTTCTTCTCTTCTCTCTCCTTTCTTCTCTTCTCTTTCTTCTCTTCTCTCTTCTTTCTTCTCTTCTCTCTTCTTTCTTCTCTTCTCTCTTCTTTCTTCTCTCTTCTCTTTCTTCTCTCTTCTCTCTCTTCTCTCTCTTCTCTCTCTCTTCTCTCTCTCTTCTCTCTCTCTTCTCTCTCTTCTCTCTCTCTTCTCTCTCTCTTCTCTCTCTCTTCTCTCTCTCTTCTCTCTCTCTTCTTCTGCTTTCTTCTCTTCTTTCTCTCTTCTCTCTCTCTTCTCTCTCTCCCTCTTCTCTCTCTTCTCTCCCTCTTCTCTCTCCTCTTCTCTCTCTCTTCTCTCTCTCTTCTCTCTCTCTTCTCTCTCTCTTCTCTCTCTCTTCTCTCTCTCTTCTCTCTCTCTTCTCTCTCTCTTCTCTCTCTCTTCTCTCTCTCTTCTCTCTTTCTTCTCTCTTTCTTCTCTCTTTCTTCTCTCTTTCTTCTCTCTTTCTTCTCTCTTTCTTCTCTCTTTCTTCTCTCTCTCTTCTCTCTCTCTTCTCTCTTCTCTTCTCTCTTCTCTTCTCTCTTCTCTTCTCTCTTCTCTTCTCTCTTCTCTTCTCTCTCCTCTTCTCTCTTCTCTTCTCTTCTCTCTCCTCTTTCTTCTCTCTTCTCTTTCTTCTCTCTTCTTCTCTCTCTCTCTTCTTCTCTCTCTCTTCTTCTCTTATTTTTTTACAGGGTTTGACAAGGTTAAGGATCCTAGCTTTATTGACAGATATTTACAGGTTAAGGATTCTAACTTTGTTGACAAGCTAGGCTGTTACCTACATCAGCTCATTTGAAAGCATTTTCATTGTTATGAGACATACAAGTAGGAACAGGATGAAGTTGGAGCCATCTGTGGGCCAGCTTTTTCATTTGATCAACTGACTTTATCTGTTCATCTTATGCTGCAGATGTTTTCCCATACTCGGTATCCTGGGTATGTATGATTCAGATGGGTGATGTTCGGGAAAAAGGGTACAGCCAATGAATTGCTGCTTTCTGCCGTCTTGGGGCAAAAAGCTTTTCCCTTTTGTCCTCGGAAGTGGATCAAGTGTGGTATTTTGACAATTGGCCTTGTAAAAACATGGCCACCACCCCCTTATGTTGGGCTCTGTTGAAAAAGATCTACCCAGGATGGGTCCGGCGGAGATGAACGTCTTGCTCTGTTCTCTCTCTGTCAAGCGTCCGGGGAGGGGGCGGGCAAACCAAGAAAGTGGAGCATATAAGGTGTGAACGTCGGCCTCTTTAAAAGATCTTTCTTTCTTCTCTTCTTTTCTTCTTTTTTTTCTTCTCTTTCTTTTTCTCCTTTTTCTTTCTTCTCTTCTTTTCTTCTTTCTTTTCTTCTCTTTCTTCTCTTCTTTCTTCTCTTCTTTCTTCTCTTCTTTCTTCTCTTCTTTCTTCTCTTCTTTCTTCTCTTCTTTCTTCTCTTCTTTCTTCTCTTCTTTCTTCTCTTCTTTCTTCTCTTCTTTCTTCTCTTCTTTCTTTTCTTTCTTCTCTTCTTTCTTCTCTTCTTTCTTCTCTTCTTTCTTCTCTTCTTTCTTCTCTTCTTTCTTCTCTTCTCCTCTTCTTTCTCCTCTTCTTTCTCCTCTTCTTTCTCTTCTTCTTTCTCTTCTTTCTTCTCTTCTTTCTTCTCTTCTTTCTCCTCTTCTTTCTTCTCTTCTTTCTCTTTCTTCTCTTCTTTCTTCTCTTCTTTCTTCTCTTTCTTCTTTCTTCTTTCTTTTATTCTTCTTTCTTCTTCTCTCCTTCTTTCTTCTTCTTCTCTCCTTTTTTCTTCTTCTTCTCTCCTTCTTTCTTCTCTCCTTCTTTCTTCTCTCCTTCTTTCTTCTTCTCTCTCCTTCTTTCTTCTCTCTCCTTCTTTCTTCTCTCTCCTTCTTTCTTCTTCTCTCCTTCTTTCTTCTTCTCTCTCCTTCTTTCTTCTTCTCTCTCCTTCTTTCTTCTTCTCTCTCCTTCTTTCTTCTTCTCTCTCCTTCTTTCTTCTTCTCTCTCCTTCTTTCTTCTTCTCTCTCCTTCTTTCTTCTTCTCTTTTTTTTTCCCCTTTTCCCTTCTTTCTTTTTTCCCCTCTTTTTTCCCCTTCTCTCTCCTTCTCTCCCTTCTCTTTTCCCTTTTCCCCTTCTTTTCCCCTTCTCTCCCCTTCTCTCCCTTCTTTTCCCTCTCTCCTTCCTCTCCTTCTCTCTTTTCTCTCTCCTTCTCCCCCTTTCTCTCTCCTTCTCTCCCCTTTTTCTCTCCTTCTCTCTCCTTCTCTCTCCTTCTCTCTCCTTCTCTCCCCCCTCTCCCCTTCTCTCTCCCTCTCTCCTTCTCTCCCCTTCTCTCTCCTTCTCTCTCCTTTCTCCCCTTTTTCCCTCTCTCTCCTTCTCTCTCCTTCTCTCTCCTTCTCTCTCCTTCTCTCTCCTTCTCTCTCCTTCTCTCTCCTTCTCTCTCCTTCTCTCTCCTTCTCTCTCCTTCTCTCTCCTTCTCTCTCCTTCTCTCTCCTTCTCTCTCCTTCTCTCTCCTTCTCTCTCCTTCTCTCGCCTTCTCTCGCCTTCTCTCGCCTTCTCTCGCCTTCTCTCGCCTTCCTTACCTTTCTTGGGCTACTCTCAACTCTCCCCTTTTCTCTCATTTTCTCTCGCCTTTCTCTCGTTCTCTCCCTTTCTCCTATTCCTCTATTCTCTCATATTCCCCTTGCCCTCCTTTTCTCTCGTTCTCTCCCTTCTCTCCTTCCTCCCTTTTCCCTTATTCTCTCCTTTCTCCCTTTTCCTTCCTTATTCTCTCCTTCTCTCGTTCTCTCTCGCCTTCTCTCCCCTTTCTCCCTTCTCTCCCTTCTCTCCTTCTCTCCCTTTCTCCCTTCTCTCGCCTTCTCTGTTCTCTCCCCCTTCTCTCGCCTCTCTTTCTCCCCCTTTTTTTCTTGCCTTCTCTCCCCTTCTCTCCCTTTTCTCTGCCTTCTCTCGCCTTCTCTGCCTTCTCTCCCTTCTCTCCCTTCTCTCCTTTTCTCTCCCTTCTCTCGCCCTCTCTCCTTCTCTCTTTCTCTCTCCTTCTCTCTCCTTCTCTCTCCTTCTCTCCCCTTTCTCCCCCCCTTTCTCCCCTTCTCTCTCCTTCTTTCTTCTTCTCTCTCCTTCTTTCTTCTTCTCTCCTTTCTTCTTCTTCTCTCCTTCTTTCTTCTTCTCCTTCTTTCTTCTTCTCTCTTCTTCTCTCTTCTTTCTTCTTCTTCTCTTCTCTTTCTTCTTCTTCTCTTCTCTTTCTCCTTCTTCACTCTTCTCTCTCTCAGCGTTGACAGCGTCGTCCAGGGTAGACGATAGATCAGATAGATTATTTACAAGCCACATAGATCCTATAAAGCATTTAAATTACTGGGAACGTCTGAGACCTGGTCTGGGACCGGGCCCCGGGGGCCGTGATCCCCCGGAAGCGACTCGGTGCATGCCAGATCAACCAGGCTGTGATGGCTATGTGGGCCAGCGGCCCAAATAGCCATCACAGCCAGGTTAACCAGGCAAGCTATGCTATGGCCTTGGATGCACTGGAAGAAAATCAGAATGCAGATGTAATATACACAGACTTTGCAAAAGCATTTGACAAATGCGATCATGGCGTAATAGCCCATAAAATACGTGCTAAAGGAATAACTGGGAAAGTGGGGAGATGGATCTTCAACTTCCTAACAAATCGAACACAAAGAGTAGTGGTCAACAGACTTAAATCGGAGGCTGCCATAGTGAAGAGCTCTGTTCCACAAGGCACAGTACTCGCCCCCATCTTATTCCTTATCCTCATATCAGACATAGACAGAGATATACATCACAACACCGTATCATCCTTTGCAGATGATACTAGGATCTGCTTGAGCCTGTCATCTGCTGAGGACGCGGTTAACCTCCAAGAAGATATAAACAAAGTTTTCCAGTGGGCAACGGTAAACAATATGATGTTCAATGAGGACAAATTCCAACTACTCCGTTATGGAAAACTGGAGGAGATAATAACTAGAACAGAGTATACTACTGACTCCGGCCATACAATAGAGCGGAAAACTAATGTAAGGGACCTGGGAGTAGTAATGTCTGAGGATCTCACTTTCAAGGATCACAACAGTGCCACGATCGCACGTGCAAAGAAATGATAGGATGGATAATGAGAACGTTCAAAACGAGAGATGCCAAGCCAATGATGATCCTTTTCAAATCACTTGTTCTCTCTAGGCTGGAATACTGCTGTACATTAACATCTCCATTCAAATCAGGTGAAATCGCAGATCTAGAGACTGTACAGAGATCCTTTACTGCACGTGTAAGTTCTGTCAAGCACCTTAACTACTGGGAACGCTTGGAAGCACTTGACTTGTACTCGTTGGAACGCAGGAGGGAGAGATATATCATAATCTACACTTGGAAAATCTTGGAAGGAATGGTCCCAAATTTGCACACAGAAATCACTCCCTACGAAAGTAAAAGACTGGGCAGGCGATGCAAAATGCCCCCAATAAAAAGTAGGGGCGCCATTGGTACACTAAGGGAAAACACCATAAGTGTCCGGGGCCCAAAACTGTTCAACAGCCTCCCATCAAGCATTATGGGAATTGCCAATAAACCCCTGGCTGCCTTCAAGAGAGAGCTGGACAGATACCTAAAGTCAGTGCCGGATCAGCCGGGCTGTGGCTCGTATGTTGGACTGCGTGCGGCCAGCGGTAACAGCCTAGTTGATCAGGCCCTGATCCATCGGGAGGCCTGGTCATGGACCGGGCCGCGGGGGCGTTGATCCCCTGAATAACCCTCCCTCTTCCCCCCCTCTTCCCCCTCCCGGACACCACCAGGGAGGAGGATAGGCTAGCAGGAGGATAGGGCGTGAACGACCCTACCCTCTATCCTGGGTAGTCTTGATTTCACGCGCTCGTGTGCGCTATTGTGTGTGCGTCTTTGTGTGCGTCTTTGTGCGCGTGTGTGCGTCTGTGTGCGCGTATTTGAGCTGATGGCAGAGTTAACAATAGTGGGTGTGTGTGTACTGGGGGGATCTGTACTCAGGGCAGTGTTTGCAGGGGTCCACTCACCCCTCCTGTCTCCTCACAATAATTTACTGTAGACATCATTAGTTTCAGCTGGCGAAGTCATGCCTGTTCTCGAAGCTGTGTATTAATATCGTGTAGAAACGCGCCACTCGTTTTCAAACTTCCTTTCTGCAATTGTATTTTGACTGGTAAATGTTAATGTTTACCAGTATTTTAATTTATTCATCTTTTATTAAGCTTTTACCTCCCACCTCTTCCTCCCATTTACTCAATTTTTTTCTTTAAATTAAGGCTGGACACCTTTGAGTTCATAGTTTTTCTATTCCCGACGCCCGGCCATGGGTCAGGCTCGTCTGGTGCTTGCCTGGTCAAACAGGTTGTTCCTGCTGGATACATCAGCAGTGTGCTGCTATATTACTCTGCATGGTAGTTACATAGTGGAATCGAATGCTAGCTGTGTGTCCCTTGCTCGCTGCCCTGAGAATTAGGGGTTAAAATTATAGCGTCCCTGACCTTCCTCTTGCCCCTTGGCTCTCTCCTCGCATTCCAGTCTTTCTATCCACTCTATCTATTGCATTAAATATTTTGTATATCATAATCGTGGCTCCCCATTTTACCTATTTATACTTTTAGCATTAGTTATTCTTTTCTCGTGCTCCATTTCCCCGTGTTCCCAGTTTTTTATATCCTTGATGAAGTGTGGGCTCCATGCTGGTGCTACATACTCTAATTTGTCCTGATTTATGTTGTATATATATTGTCCTGAAGGATTATTGGGGCTCTTAGATCAGTCGAGTTATCTAGTTTTGTGTATGTTGAAGCTGTGTGGTTGACTCACGTCTGGTGATATGTTCGGTGTAATGCTTACACCCTCATCTGTCTTCGTGAATGGTGCCTGCGAGCCCCTTAGATTTACACGTGAGCGCAAATACACGCAATTGTGTGCGCGCGTACGCAGTGTTTCTTTGCATGTGTCAGGTGTTTAACGGAAGGGGGCGTAGTAGTAGTGTACTGACAGGTGTTAGTTGGCACGGGTATGGTTGGGCAGGGATAATGGGTACTATGGACCCCAAGTATGGCAGGGTATTGAGAATATTGTATGGATGAAGTGTGATTTGTCGACTGAGAGAGGTATTGTGTTGGTCTGACACTGGGTGTTGGTGGATGTGGGTGGATGATTTCAGGTGGTATGGGTAAGTCTACCTACCTAGAGGGTATTCCGGAGATCAACACCCCCGCGGCCCAGTCCTCTACTAGACCTCTCGGTAGATCGGGACCTGATCAACCAGGCTGTTACTGATGGCCGCAAAGTTTTGGGCAGATTGCAGGACAGATCTGCACACCTCCAGCTTGTGCCCGACCATTCATGACAACCACACACCTGTTCCTGTCCATAGTTACTAGTGCCGCCCACACCTGGTGCCGCCCACACCTGGTGCCGCCCACACCTGGTGCCGCCCACACCTGGCGCCGCCCACACCTGGCACCGCCCACGATCGTAAACTTTGGTCTGCGGTTTGGGTCAGAATGGACCAACATTCAAATACCAAATTAAATCGTTTGAGTGAGTTTCCCGGAGGACAACAGTTTTCAGATTAATGTGGACGATGAGCGAAGACTTGCGAGGGTGAGCGAAACATTGTGGTAAGAGCCACCAACTCCCGACTAATGAACGCCACAGAAATTATAACATGTAGACCTGCCTGCAGCCAGCAGTAACAGTCTGACTGACCAGGCAAGAAGGAAGCCACAGTCTTAGCTGTTACAAGGATGGTGGGGGTTCTCTGTGGGGCTCCTCCTCCAGGTAACCTCCAGGCAGCGGGCCACCAACACCAACAGCCTGGTTGACCAGACAACCACCAGATGAGCCTGGCCCATGGCCGGGCTCCAGGAGTACAAGAACTCTGGGAATTCATCAAAGGTATATCAAAGGTATTCTTCAGATGTTGATATACCTGCCTTGAAAGAGGTTGTTCTGTATACATTATTATTCCAGCCTGGAGGGTGTCGTCACTGTCTTGACATGTCTTGTTTTGAAGGTTCTAGTTATCCATCCTGTCATTTTGAAGGTTCTAGTTATCCATCCTGTCATTTTGAAGGTTCTAGTTATCCATCCTGTCATTTTGAAGGTTCTAGTTATCCAGCCAATCATTTTTCAAACAGTTGTGATGTACACATTGTTTTGATCCATTAAAAACGAGATCCTCTAACCTCACTCCTTATATACACTTCTAAATTTAAGTTAAGCATCTGAACTACTGGGTATGCTTGAAGTCTCTTCAACTGGACTCTTTGGAACATTGAGAAAGATGCATCATAATCTACACCTGGAAAATTCTACGAAGTATTGCTCCCAAATCTGCACACAGACATCACTTCTATTGTGACAGTGTAAAGTACCTCTAGTATAAAGAAATGGTAAGATCAGTACCCTCACAGAGAAGTCAGTAAGTGTAGAGGGACCAAGACTGCTCAACACTCTCCTTTCATGCAGACTACAGCGAGTCATACATTACATTAACCATCACTGTGACCACGGTGACCATCACTGTGACCATCACTGTGAACACGGTGACCACTGTGACCATCACTGTGACCATCACTGTGACCATCACTGTGACCATCATACATCACGTTATATAACAAGTTTTTTGGGTATTACTGACTAATTTTCCTTAGAGGGCGAAGTTGTCCTCACTGGGGGGGGGTGATGGTGCCTGTTGTTGACCCCTCCATCCCTCCTACCCATCCTTCTCTCACTTTAAGACAGCTGATGGTGGCGGTGCTGGTGCTGTTGTCGTTAGTCATGGCGGTGCTGGTGCTGTTGTCGTTGGTGATGGCGGTGATGGTGCTGTTGTCGTTGGTGATGGCGGTGCTGGTGCTGTTGTCGTTGGTGATGGCGGTGATGGTGCTGTTGTCGTTGGTGATGGCGGTGCTGGTGCTGTTGTCGTTGGTGATGGCGGTGCTGGTGCTGTTGTCGTTAGTCATGGCGGTGCTGGTGCTGTTGTCGTTGGTGATGGCGGTGCTGGTGCTGTTGTCGTTGGTGATGGCGGTGATGGTGCTGTTGTCGTTGGTGATGGCGGTGCTGGTGCTGTTGTCGTTAGTCATGGCGGTGCTGGTGCTGTTGTCGTTAGTCATGGCGGTGCTGGTGCTGTTGGTGATGGCGGTGCTGGTGCTGTTGTCGTTAGTCATGGCGGTGCTGGTGCTGGTGCTGTTGTCGTTGGTGATGGCGGTGCTGGTGCTGTTGTCGTTGGTGATGGCGGTGATGGTGCTGTTGTCGTTGGTGATGGCGGTGATGGTGCTGTTGTCGTTAGTTATGGCGGTGCTGGTGCTGTTGTCGTTAGTCATGGCGGTGCTGGTGCTGGTGAAGTTGGTGATGGCGGTGCTGGTGCTGTTGTCGTTAGTCATGGCGGTGCTGGTGCTGTTGTCGTTGGTGATGGCGGTGCTGGTGCTGTTGTCGTTGGTGATGGCGGTGCTGGTGCTGTTGTCGTTGGTGATGGCGGTGCTGGTGCTGTTGGTGATGGCGGTGCTGGTGCTGTTGTCGTTGGTGATGGCGGTGATGGTGCTGTTGTCGTTGGTGATGGCGGTGCTGGTGCTGTTGGTGATGGCGGTGCTGGTGCTGTTGTCGTTGGTGATGGCGGTGTTGGTGCTGTTGTCGTTGGTGATGGCGGTGCTGGTGCTGTTGTCGTTGGTGATGGCAGTGCTGGTGCTGTTGTCGTTGGTGATGGCGGTGCTGGTGCTGTTGTCGTTGGTGATGGCGGTGCTGTTGTCGTTGGTGATGGCGGTGCTGGTGCTGTTGTCGTTGGTGATGGCGGTGCTGGTGCTGTTGTCGTTGGTGATGGTGCTGGTGCTGTTGTCGTTGGTGATGGCGGTGCTGGTGCTGTTGTCGTTGGTGATGGCGGTGCTGGTGCTGTTGTCGTTGGTGATGGCGGTGATGGTGCTGTTGTCGTTGGTGATGGCGGTGATGGTGCTGTTGGTGATGGCGGTGCTGGTGCTGTTGTCGTTGGTGATGGCGGTGTTGGTGCTGTTGTCGTTGGTGATGGCGGTGCTGGTGCTGTTGTCGTTGGTGATGGCGGTGCTGTTGTCGTTGGTGATGGCGGTGCTGGTGCTGTTGTCGTTGGTGATGGCGGTGCTGGTGCTGTTGTCGTTGGTGATGGCGGTGATGGTGCTGTTGTCGTTGGTGATGGCGGTGCTGGTGCTGTTGTCGTTGGTGATGGCGGTGCTGGTGCTGTTGGTGATGGCGGTGCTGGTGCTGTTGTCGTTGGTGATGGCGGTGATGGTGCTGTTGTCGTTGGTGATGGCGGTGCTGGTGCTGTTGGTGATGGCGGTGCTGGTGCTGTTGTCGTTGGTGATGGCGGTGTTGGTGCTGTTGTCGTTGGTGATGGCAGTGCTGGTGCTGTTGTCGTTGGTGATGGCGGTGCTGGTGCTGTTGTCGTTGGTGATGGCGGTGCTGTTGTCGTTGGTGATGGCGGTGCTGGTGCTGTTGTCGTTGGTGATGGCGGTGCTGGTGCTGTTGTCGTTGGTGATGGCGGTGCTGGTGCTGTTGTCGTTGGTGATGGCGGTGATGGTGCTGTTGTCGTTGGTGATGGCGGTGCTGGTGCTGTTGTCGTTGGTGATGGCGGTGATGGTGCTGTTGTCGTTGGTGATGGCGGTGCTGTTGTCGTTGGTGATGGCGGTGCTGTTGTCGTTGGTGATGGCGGTGCTGGTGTCGTTAGTTATGGCGGTGCTGGTGCTGTTGTCGTTGGTGATGGCGGTGCTGGTGCTGTTGTCGTTGGTGATGGCGGTGCTGGTGCTGTTGTCGTTGGTGATGGCGGTGCTGGTGCTGTTGTCGTTGGTGATGGCGGTGCTGGTGCTGTTGTCGTTGGTGATGGCGGTGCTGGTGTCGTTAGTTATGGCGGTGCTGGTGGTTGAGGGGCTGTTCTTGGTGGTGAGTGGTGGTGCTGGTAAAGGTCTATTTCACAAAGTTTGGTACAAATGTTAAATTGGGTTTGTTTTAAGAGGTATTTTGTACCTCTTTGTCTTGTTCCTGGACATAATGTTGTTGGTGGGGGAAGGGATGATGGTGAGGGAGGCTGTAGTCTAGGTGTTGGAGGGTAAAGATGATGGGGAAAGGTGGTGTAGCCGTTGTAGTTATGGAGGAGGTCGTCTTGGTACTCAGTGAAGAGGTCGTCTTGGGGGTCGCTGGTCATTAGTCGTTCAAGAGTACAGTTGTCGTCACTCGTTCCTTCCACAGACATTTCATTAAACTTTCTGAGCGGCCCATTCGTCTTGCACTTGTCAGAGATGCTGTAAGACGTTGCAACACCTGTCAGGCGCTGCAAGACGTTGCAACACCTGTCAGGCGCTGCAAGACGTTGCAGCACCTGTCAGGCGTTGCAAGACGTTGCAGCACCTGTCCAAACAGGGATGTAAGGACTGAACGAGAGATGGAGACAGCGGGTAAAGAGAAGGAAGGAATGAGCCTCGCGCGTGGCTCGGTATTCCTCAAATACAGTAAACTACTGACTCATCTTTCGTCTTTTCCTATTTTCCTCCCTTGATTCTCCTCTTGCTTATTCCTTTCCCTTTCAGTCTCCCTCTTGTTCATCAGCTGGTGTAGGATGACATAAACCTACCAGGAGGAAGTACAGTAGGCCTACGTTCAGGTTGATTGAAAGTGGAACGATTTGGATGACACGTTTACCTGGAGTCGATTTCGGGGGTCACCGCTCCCGCGGACCGGCCCCAGACCAGGTCTCCTGGTTACTGGCTTGATAGATCAAACTGTCAAGTCTTGTTTTCAAATGGTTTGCAGGTTTGTAACCAGTCTCTCCATTACTGTGTAAATTGTAAATGGCCCAAATCGGTCCATTTATATATATAATTCTCGCCTATATTTCAAGGAATACAGTTTAGGGACTTCGAGTGGGTCTTGTTCAACGAGGACAAATTTACATAATTCCACTATGAAAAAAGAACAAAATATAACCAACAAAGCAGAAGATGAAGAATAAGACACTAGTACACAAGTGTCATTCTTTGTAAGCCATTTGCAGAAGATACATTCCAAGGATCAATACAGCGGGCGACTGTAAGACAGCTGTGTGTAGCCTGATTGACCAGTCAGTCAAGAGAAGCTTTGCCCCATGTCGGGCTGCCAGAGTAGGTAAGATAAGATAAGATTTCGTTCGGATTTTTAACCCCGGAGGGTCAGCCACCCAGGATAACCCAAGAAAGTCAGTGCGTCATCGAGGACTGTCTAACTTATTTCCATTGGGGTCCTTAATCTTGTCCCCCAGGATGCGACCCACACCAGTCGACTAACACCCAGGTACCTATTTGCTGCTAGGTGAACAGGACAACAGGTGTAAGGAAACGTGTCGAATGTTTCCACCCGCCGGGAATCGAACCCGGGCCCTCCGTGTGTGAAGCGGGAGCTTTAACCACCAGGCCACCGGGCCACCGGGCCACCGGGCCACCGGGCCTGGTGGTCACAGGTATGTAGAGCATCATGTTGTTGCCCTTTGCCAGTGGAAAATTTTGTTGAGAAATGTGTCAGTTTTCTATGTAAACTGGATACACAAGTGATGTATTGTTTATTCTGTGTAGGAATGGAAGCTAGCTGTGTTTGCCCTATCATTTTCCATCACACAGGATGGGTTACATGATGAAATGTGTCAACCTGGTTGACCAGGCAAGCACCAGACGAGCCTGGCCTATAGCCGGGCTCCGGGTGTAGAAAAACTCTCGGAACTCGTCAAAGGTATATTAAAGGTATAACCTGAGCCGAGAGATGCATTTTATGGCATTTTAGGGGAGGATGCGGGGTGAGGAAGGGAATCGAAGAGGGAAGAATGAGATGGATGGGAAGGGGTGAAGGAAGGACTATGGAGGGAGGGGGATAGAGCAAGAGGGAGGTGTCACGGATGCTGGGTTGATGATTGCGTAAATATGGTATACATGAGTGAGGTAGGCCTAGAAGGGGAGATGGCCGAAAATAACTGGGCAGGCGCCATGAAGACCCTCTCACACACGCACATGGGTGAGGACAGAAATACCTGGGGATAAAAGGCAGATATTAATGGTAAGAAATGAGGTCTGAGGATAGAAAGGCAGAGGGTACTGATGTGACATTAAGGCGTGTCAGGAAGAAAGGCACAATACCCTTTACCTTTGATATACCTTTGAAGAATTTCGAGACTATATCTACTCCGTGAGCCCGGCCATGGGCCAGGCTCGTCTGGTGCTTGCCTGGTCAACCAGGCTGTTGCTGCTGGAGGCCCGCTGCCCCACATATCCATCACAGCCTGATTGATCTGGCACCTGGTGAAGATACTTGTCTAGTTTCCTCTTGAAGACTTCTAAACTTGTTCCAGCAGTGTTTCTGATATCTTCTGGTAAGATGTTGAAAAGTCTGGGACCCCGGATGTTGATAGTGTTCCCTTATTGTCCCCACCGCACCCCTGCTCCTCACTAGGTTTATTTTACACTTCCTCCCATATCTCTCACTCCAGTATGTTGTTATAGCAGTGTGCAGATTTGGGACCAAGCCCTCGAGTACCTTCCAGGTATATATTATCATGTACCTCTCTCTCCTCCGCTCCAGTGAGTACATGTTCAAGACTTGCAAGCGTTCCCAGTAGTTTAGGTGCTTTACTGGCTCTATCTGAGCCGTAAACGATCTCTGACTGCAAGAATACACAAATAACCCGCACATAGTTGAGAGAAGCTTACCACGACGTGTCAATCCCACTTAGCCCATTTACAAGGCATCAGAATGGGCATGGATGACGAGTAGTCCCTCAAGAATCAGTGGTTGGACCAGTGCTGTGTTAATGTTTGTCAATGATCTGCTGGAAGGTCATCCTCTGGCTGATGGCGATTTATGAGAAAATTTGCATACATAGACCGGGTTGTAAATGCGACAAAGAAATTGGCCGCCACAATTCAGTTCTGGTGAATGCGAAATGTTGAGAATATTAGAGGGAATGTGAATCCTGGAACTCGTGAAAGATTCCATTCAAGGAGGGAGGTCCGGATGTAAGCATGACACCGAGGATATCACCAGAGGTCCGTATAAACTATAGCTTCAGCAGTGCTTGCAACACTAGCTGAAATCAGCACTGATTTCAGGAAAATGAAATAAGTTTTGTTTAGAATTTATGCAGAGAAATTCTGGAAGATGCAGTGCCAGAACTGAGCCCGAACTTGTTGAGGAAACTTGAGAATAACCAAAGATTAGCAGTATGTTGTTGCCTGAAGTACCTGTCTTAACACCCTTAACACTCATACCTTCCATCTCAACATGTATCCCCCCTCACAACATGTACCTTCCCCTCACAACATGTACCTTCCCCTCACAACATGCACCTCCCCCTCACAACATGTACCTTCCCCTCACAACATGTACCTTCCCCTCACAACATGTACCTTCCCCTCACAACATGTACCTTCCCCTCACAACATGCACCTCCCCCTCACAACATGTACCTTCCCCTCACAACATGTACCTTCCCCTCACAACATGCACCTTCCCCTCACAACATGCACCTTCCCCTCACAACATGCACCTTCCCCTCACAACATGCACCTTCCCCTCACAACATGTACCTTCCCCTCACAACATGCACCTTCCCCTCACAACATGCACCTCCCCCTCACAACATGCACCTCCCCTCTCACAACATGCACCTCCCCCTCTCAACGTATACCCCCCTTACAACATACCCTTTCCCTCGCAACATACCCCCTTTCCATAACAACATACCTTATATCTCACACTACACTCCTCCCTCTTGCATCAAATCCCTCCCCCTCTCATACCCTTCCCTCCCACCACATACCCCTCCCCTCCCACCACAAACCCCTCCCCTCCCACCACAAACCCCTCCCCTCCCACCACAAACCCCTCCCCTCCCACCATACCCCCTGAGTCAAGTTAATCTCCCTTCAATGTTTCTCTTTTAGTCTGCTCTTCTCCCTCGTCTCATTAGTAATAAATAGGCAGACTATACACATAATATAATTGTTTACGTTATGGTGTAAACAACACGACTCCCGGCGTTTAGCTCCCCGGGGGATAAGGAAGGGGAGACTGGCACCACGGGGAGGGGGAGGCTGGCACTGGAGAAATCGGATGTTAGGACTGGGGGAGAGGAGAGGAAGGCTGGCACTGGTGAGTATGGCAGAGAGTGGGGAGTGAAGACTGGTATCCATAGTACTGTGTTCTTCAGTGGCACTCTGGCTCCACTGCACTGCCAAACTTGTGTTTTTCTCTTCAAGCCATTTGGTTTGGCACTCTAGCCAGGCACTCTAGCCAGGCACTCTAGCCAGGCACACAGAAATCACTCCCTACGAAAGTAAAAGACTGGGCAGGCGATGCAAAATGCCCCCATTGAAAAGTAGGGGCGCCACTGGTACACTAAGGGAAAACACCATAAGTGTCCGGGGCCCAAGACTGTTCAACAGCCTCCCATGAAGCATTAGGGGAATTGCCAATAAACCCCTGGCTGCCTTCGAGAGAGCCGGACAGATACCTAAAGTCAGTGCCGGATCAGCCAGGCTGTGGCTCGTACGTTGGACTGCGTGCGGCCAGCAGTAACAGCCTAGTTGATCAGGCCCTGATCCATCGGGTGGCCTGGTCATGGACCGGGTCGCGGGGGCGTTGATCCCCGGAATAACCTCCAGGCACTCTAGCCAGGCGCTCTAGCCAGGCGCTCTAGCCAGGCGCTCTAGCCATGAACTCCTTAATGGTTTTGTAGTCGTAACTACGAGTTACATTGTGGGAACACCAGCAGTGTGCTGCTGCACTATTCTGTATGATAGTTACGGGTATACAATGTAGGGGATTTGGGGGAGAGGAGGGGAGAGACGTACGTAAAATAGTTAGCTAATTTTACGGATCAGTTGAATAGTTTTAACACCAACAGCTTGGTTGACCAGGTATCAACAGGTAAACCTGTTCAGGTTTGTCAGGTCTTAGGTACATCACACGTGTTGAAGGCAGGTATGCAGAGAGGTAGGGTTGCAGGAAGGCAGGTGCGTATGAAGGCAGGTGCGTATGAAGGCAGGTGCGTATGAAGGCAGGTGCGTATAAAGGCAGGTGCGTATAAAGGCAGGTGCGTATAAAGGCAGGTGCGCTAGTCGTCTTAGCCACTTAACTGACAGTACAGACAAGTTGGCACGCAAGACACATGTGGAACAAAGCCATACCACGGGCGGGGGTTGAACTCGCAGCGAGTTCAAACCCCGCCCGTGGTATGGCTTGTTAATCGTGGCATTACGATTACGTGAGTCACACGTGCAACACTTACATATGTTTATCAGTGAAACATTTCTCCTTCGCTGCAGATTCCATTAAAAGAATATAGACGAATCATACTATCATTTATCTTTGTATTATTTCGTCAATAAATATTCCGGACGCTCGCGTATCTTATTTCAAGTTAAGCTTTTAAGACCAGCGACTAATTGCATGGACTCTCCAATGGCAGACAGTCTGAAAAGCGTCAGAAAATGACGCCTGACGTGACCAGAGTAACTGGGAAGCGCTAGACACACAGGGATCGTGCAGTACCTGGGAAATAGGGAAGGATAAAAAAAATCCAAGCGAAAATCTACGGGACTGACCCGCCGTGTTTCATTACTTGTCCAGTCAGGCTCACTGCCCACGACGGTGACACTTACACGTTGCATGAACGAGCTTTTACTGTTAACCAACGTTTCGCCCCCATGTAGAGCTTTACCATGAGTTTGTAAAGCTCTTCATACACCGAAATGTTCTCTGTGAACGCTTACTCGTGCAAGTATTGCGCTCGTGATGTTCACACGGCACTGGTGTCTTATTTACTTTCCTTAATGTCTCGTCCAGTATGGTTGTGCATGCTAATGTGACCTTTATGTAAACTAGAGCCGTTTCTCAGGCTGCGTGAAGGTTAATTGTGCGGTTAATTGAGGAGGAGAGGAGGCAAGTGATGGCCTCTGGTCTCCCAGCTACGTGAACCTGACTTAGCTAACATCTCCGTCACGCCTCTGGTGCTGCTGTTTCTGGTGCTGTTTCTGCTGCTGTTGCTGCTGTTGCTGCTGCTGCTGCTGCTGCTGCTGCTGCTGCTGCTGCTGCTGCTGCTGCTGCTGCTGCTGCTGGAGGTGTTACTACAGCGGAGGCAACCCACGCTCTATGCTTCGTATTCCTCTTCCTCGTTTCTCATTCTCCCTATCCACTGTCTCCCATTCTTAATCTTTTTCTAATGCGTTTCATTTTCTAATTTTTTCTTCTCGTTTTCAGCTGTCTCTATCTCGTTGCTCCATCTCTCGCTCTACTCCTCCCTCATTCCACCATTTCTCCCTCATTCCACCATTTCTTCCTCATTCCACCATTTCTTCCTCATTCCACCATTTCTCCCTCATTCCACCATTTCTCCCTCATTCCACCATTTCTCCCTCATTCCACCATTTCTCCCTCATTCCACCATTTCTCCCTCATTCCACCATTTCTCCCTCATTCCACCATTTCTCCCTCATTCCACCATTTCTCCCTCATTCCTCCATTTCTCTCATTTCACCACTTCCCCCTCATTCCACTTCCTCCACCACATCTTTCCTCATTCACTCCACCACTTCTCTCTCTCTCTCTCTCTCTCTCTCTCTCTCTCTCTCTCGCTCCACCACTTCTCCGTCCACCATTCCTCCCTCTACATCTAATGTACTTCAACCTAGAATTGCTGGATCCCGAGTAATACCTGGAGAATGCCTTTTCTGAACGACTTCAAACTACCTGTAATGGTGGGCTTTATTGAAGGTGACATTCGCCTTAAACTGTGCAAATGTTAATTTGGCAATTTTTCAATAAACTAATAACTACATAAAAACTACATAATGCCTCATCTGCTCGGCTTGAAATCTTAAATGCTCGTATATCTCAAAGAATTTTTTGGATTCATCCCGATCTGTCAATTTTATGGAAAAAAAACGTGATTTTTCCTCCGTGATACCTTGAGAATGCACTTTCAGAGCAGCTTCAAACTTGAAAGTTTGTGTATTTAGTGCCAGAGGAAGGGCCACCAGCAGCAGCAACAACCTGTTTGCTCCAACAAGCACCAGAGTAGGAAAATCCAGGAAACTCATCACTGATATTGTTACTGGGCTGTGTACGTTCTTGTCTGTGAGGTAACTAAAGAATGCTTCTGCCTACTGGCTTTAAACTTCCCAGAGCTGGGCCGGGCTCCGGGAGTAAGAAAATTTCTTTTACACCACACACACACACACACACACACACACACACACACACACACACACACACACACACACACACACACACACACACACACACACACACACACATAAATCCAGATTACAGGTGGCAATTAGTCTGCTGGATGCAGGTGATCGAGGCAGAGCAGCAGAAGGCACTGCTCCGGTACCCGGTCATTACTGGGGCCGCTACAGGGGCTCTAGCTCCCGGTACCCGGTCATTACCGGGGCTGCTACACTCCTCCCACTCACGGCTCATGGAGTTTATATGCAAATCTTCACATAATTGTCGTCTTCATGTCGAGGAGAGACCAAAATATAGGCATCACCGGCCATTTATTTGTACTGTTATTTACTGCGGGAGGGGGTGGGTGAGGGGGGAGAATCGGGGCTAGGGGGCAAGGGGAGGGTGCAAAATGGGGCGCGTTTAAGGGGTGGGAAGGGGACCTTCCCCGTGAAGAAGCGTCCGCCTTATCTTCAATCTTTTTGCTGAGTTAATAGAGATGGTGATGGTGCGGCTACACTGCTGTTATTGCTGCTAGTGCTGCTGCTGCTGTTGCTACTACTACCGGTGCTGCTGCTGTTACTACTACTACTACCGGTGCTGCTAGGACTCGTAGATATTATACCCTTGCTGTAGCAGCTTCAAATACTGTTCTGCAGCAGTTCTGTGCTGCTCCTCCCTCTTAAGTGCTCCCGCCGCTGCTGTAATTGTGACTGTGTAAACTGAGATGTTTAATATTCAAGAAGTATATGTTTAGAAAGGAAAATATATCCGCCATAAGTGAGGGTTGTAAATCAGACGATGTTTAGGTTTTAATGTTAGTGGTTTGAGGGAAGATGCGAGGCCGTACCACTGGTGGTGGTGGTACTGGTGGTGGTGGTACTGCTGGTGGTGGTGCTGCTGATGGTGCTGCTGGTGGTGGTGGTGCTGATGGTGCTGCTGATGGTGCTAGTGCTGATGCCATAAATGGTGATCTCGTTGCTGCTACAGCTTTTGCTGATTGTGTTGCTGTTACTGCGGCTATTGTTGCTGCCACTACTAGTGGTGCTGCTGCTGAAGGAAGAGGAATCAGAGAGAGAGAGAGAGAGAGAGAGAGAGAGAGAGAGAGAGAGAGAGAGAGAGAGAGAGAGAGAGAGAGAGAAACAGTCTTGGAAGGCAGGGGAGAAACGTGGTGGCAGCAGTGTTGCAAAGCTCCAGGTAATGTTACCATAATTGCATAATGAGCGTGTGGCCATGGAGGGGGAGACAAGAAAAGGGAGGGGAGGGGGAGGATGTGATACCTCTAGCCTGAGAGGGATGGGAAGGGGAAGGGGGGACACATGATACCTGTACTAATGCGAGGGGTAATATCCTCGTGTTGACACGTACATGAGGCGCTGCGCCTCTCTGCCGTGCTCGCCCGTACGTGACATCACTAAATGTCTTAGTTCGTGGCTCCACGGTGCTGCTTTCGTGTACATTTGTACCAGTCTGGGGGAGGGGGTGCTCGCGCGCGAGCGCTGTCTCGACCAGCTGCGTTTGAGAGGGGTCGAGACACTGCTCTTCGCGGGAAACGGGGCAAGTTTTTCCTGGAACTTTTGGTCATTTGACAGAGGCCTTTTATTACCAGATTATTTGATGATACTGCAGAGTGTGGTTCCATGATAAGGCTTCGGAGGCTTCTTACTTTATTTGCAATGTTGTGGGGTACACAGGCTGTGGGTGTTTGTGCCCATGGCCCGGGAGGGCCATGCCCAGCGAGGGAGAGACCCCGCTAGATTACTGGTCCACAACTTTAAAAGTTATGATTATCATTATAACCATTTTCTGTAGTACGAGTAAATTATACCGACGAATGTTTAAGACGTAACGTCCTGCTTCTGTCATTTAGTTGGGAGATGTTTCACCCACCAGGGACTTTATTAATCCGTGGATTAATAAAGTCCCCTGGTGGGCGAAACATCTCAATAAACGCCAGAAACGATATTGAGAAACAGAAGTGGGATGAGTACTGTACTTTGAGGCACAGAGCTCATCGCTGGCAGCCTCCAACTTCACTGTTTACTACTACTGTTCTCTTGTTCTCTTTGCTAAGAAGTTAAATATCCATCTGACCACTTTTTCCAGTTATTAATTTAACACAGTGCGACCATGGCCGCACTTGTCGAAGGCTTTTACAAAATCATTTCACGCTATATCATCAGTTAAATTGTCTTCCAGAGCATGCAGGACTTCATCGTAATGATCTAGCAGTTGTGAAAGTCAGGAGTGACCTGCCCTAAACCCGTGCTGCCCTGGATTGTGCAGCTGTTGTCATTCCATATGGTTGGCACTCTTGCTTCTTGTAGTAAACAGAGTCAAGTCTGAGGCGGCTACGGTGAAAAGCTCTGTTCCGCAAGGAATAGTACTCGCTCCCATCTTGTTCCTCATCCTCATATCTGACATAGACAAGGATAGAACTCTTTGAAAGATCTTGATAATGCGTGAAGTTAATGAGTAAGACACACGTGCAGCAGTTAGGTATCTTTGTTGTTGGAATATTCACTTTACTACACCTAGTGCCCCTCATTTGGAATATTGCTCAGTGTTGACGGCCCCGTTCAAGGCTGGGAAATAGAACTGGAACAAATACAGAGATCCTTTTCGGCCTGCATAGAGCCAGTAAAGCAATTAAATTACTGGAAACGCCTTAAAGTCTTGAAGATGTACTCACTGGAGCGGAGGAGAGATGCATGATAATATATACCTGGAAAGTACTCGATGGCCTGGTCCCGAATCTGCACACTGCCATAACAGCATATTGGAGCAAGAGATGTGGGAAGAAGTGCAGAATAAACCTAGTGAAAAGCAGGGGTGCAGTGGGCACAATAAAGTAACACTGTATCAACATCCGTGGCACCAGATTATTCAACATCTTACCAGAAGATATCGGAAACACTCCTGGGACATATGTGAAAAAGGAAACTGGACAAGTATCTTCACCAGGTTGTGATGGATATGTGGATCAGCAGGCCACTAGCAGCGATAGCCTGGTTGACCAGACAAGCACCAATTGAGCCTGACCCATGGCCGGACTCCAGGAATAGAAAAAAAAAAAACCTCGGAGGAGAAGCCTGTGTCCAGGCATCTGGTAGTAGCCAGTTTTTATATATAGCATAAATGAATAGCACCTCCCTACTTAGCTACCTTACTTAAGTATCGTATATTGTGTATTGCTCTACCATGATTATGGTGAAGACATGTGATTTGTTGCCGAAAAGTTCAATTATATTTCGAGTCCAGTCATCAGTTTGATAAGTATGAAAACTATCAGTGTGTAGACTACGTTTGGGTTATTTACTGACAGCTTCAGCTCTCCCCCTCCTTCCCACCCTCCCTTTCCTGCCCCGGCTGTCACCTCGCATCAAGCCAGACTAACTTCATCTATATTCACATTTTGAGAGGGAAATAAATCCATAAAACTTTTAATATAAACATGAAGTGAGGAAGGTTGGCAGTTGGTATGCAAATGTGACTCTAATTTGTCTCCTGCCTCAAGGCTATTAATCTCTTACACTATTTATATGCCATATATATTTGTACATTACGTTGGGCTTTAGATGTTTTAATCACTAGATGGCGGAAAACGTACGTTCGTGGGAGTGTTTGTGATGTCATCCATTTATAGAATGTTGATGTCATGTACGTGTTTGATGCTTGATGTCTGCTTCAGCTTCTGATTAGTAAGTATATTTAGGCACAGGTACACATACCTACCTATCATGCAAAGTTTAAATTACCTAGAATAACCCCCCCCCCAAAAAAAAAAAATGTTTACATTAGGGTCCTTGAAAACCTGCTGGAGATGCTATTTCTCTTCTCATTTCTTGAAAAACAAACTAAAATAAATAAAAACACCATCTTCCTTTATATATTTTCCTAGTCTAGGGATTGTCTTGTGTGTCATTTTGGTTACTGATTATTTATGTTCACTAGTGGACTTAGGATATGTATCAGTTTACAGAGGCAGAGTTTGTCAGTCACGAGAATCAGCGTCAGAGTTTGTCAGTCACGAGAATCAGCGTCCAAATCTTTGAGTGTTCTTGGCATATTTTGCACTGGTAATATAATGTGATTTCTCTTGTCTAAGGATTTCGCAAACTCCGCGTGTGTTGCGTCAGTATTTTTTTGTCTTTCGGTATATTCATTAAAACATAAACGAGGAACACTGCAACAGACCTACTGGCCCATGCGAGGCAAATCCAAGTCTCCCACCGGTATAAGCCAATGACCCAAACTGGTCAGGTTAGGTCAGGTCACATCCACTTAAGAACGGAGTACGGCATTAGATTATTAGCACAAGCTAGTCAGGTCCAACTCGGGAGTTTGTTCCACTCATCCACAACTCTATTACCAAACCAGTGCTTTCCTATATCCTTCCTGAATCTGAATTTTTCCAACTTAAAATCATTGCTGCGAGTCCTGTCTAGGCTAGATATTTTTAGCACGGTGTTTACATCCCCTTTATTTATTCCTGTTTTCCATTTATACATCTCAATCATATCCTCCCTAATTCTACGCCTTTCTAGAGAGTGCAGTTTCAGGGCCTCAGTCTATCCTCATAGGGAAGATTTCTGATACACGGGATCAACTTTATCATCCTCCTCTGTACGTTTTCCAGAGCATTTATATCCATTCTGTAATATGGAGACCAGAATTGTGCAGCATAATCTAAATGAGGCCTAACCAAGGATATATAGTTGAACAACCTGAGGACTCCTATTATTTATGCTTCTTGATATGAAGCCAAGGATTCTGTTAGCTTTATTGCAAACACTTAAACACTGTCTTGGTTTCAGATTACTGCTAACCAGAACTCCTAAATCCTTTTCGCAATCAGTAATATTAAGATCTACATTATTTGGTTTATATGTGGCATGGTTATTGTCCTATCCAACATTTAGAACTTTGCATTTGTCTATATTAAACTGCATCTGCCACTTCTCCGACCACTGCATCACTCTTCAAATATTCCTGGAGTGCTCTAATGTCCTCGTCAGAATGAATTCGACTGCCTATTTTGGTGTCATCGGCAAACTTGCTTTTGTCGCTATTTATTCTCTCGTCTGTCGCTTGTGTAGATTGTGAACAAGAGGTCCAACACTGACCCCTGAGGAACACCGCTCGTGACGCTTTCCCACTCTGATTTCTCCCCATTTATGCAAACTCTCTGCTGCCTATCTGTCAACGACGCCTCTACCCAGGAAATGTTTTTTCCTATTCCCTGTGCCTTAATTTTCCTCAATAGTCTTTGATGTGGGACCCTGTCAAAAGCCTTACTGAAGTCCATATACAAAATATCATTCATTACCATGATCTGCCGCCTCAAATACCTTAGTGAAAAAATAGTTGATAAATTCGTAGGGCAGGAATGTCCTTCTGTAAAACCGTGCTGAGATTCATTGATCAAGATGGCTACTAGTTGCTTCGGCAGTTATTAATTCCATAAATTTTTCCACTATGGAGGTTAGGGTTATTGGTCTATAGTTCGAAGCTAAGGACCTGTCACCTGCTTTGAAAATAGGTATCACATTTGCCATTTTCCACTTATCTGGCACCATGCCAGTCTGTAGTGATATGTTGAAAAGATTAGCCAAAGGTTTGCTAAACTCCTCTTTACATTCCTTTAGAACCCTTGCATACAGTTCATCAGGGCCTGGGGATTTGTTAGGTTTTAATTTATCTATTTGTCTAAGTACCATATCACTTGTGACCCTAATCGTGCATAGTTTATTATCGTCTTGTTCTACATAATTTATTATTTCTGGAATATCGCTATAGTTTTTTCCTGTGTAAAAGCTGAGAGGAAGTAAGTGTTAAAAATTCTACACATTTCCTTATCACTGTCGGTGAGCTGACCCGAGTAACTTTTAAGTGGACCTATCTTGTACCTAATCTTACTTCTGTATACCTGAAAGAATCCTTTTGGGTTAATTTTCGATTCCCTTGCGACTTTAACCTCATAATCTCTTTGCTTTTCTTATTCCCTTTATTATTTCTAACCAAATATATTAATTTAACTGCCCTTCTCTTTTGATTCGCCTATATATATACTTCTCTTTTGATCAGTAAGATGTTTTAATCTCTTATTTATCCATTTAGGACCATTTTTGTTTGATCTGATTTCTCTATTCGGAACATAAGTTGTCTGGGCAGCTAGAACTGTGCTCTGGAAAGTGTCATATCGGCAACCATAACCACCTACCTAACCCATAGTTAGATCATTCCAGAATTATGGAGTAGTCCAGCAGTAACGAGACGCAGGAACGACCTGTTCTAAACCCGGGTTGTCCTTGTGTAATGATCCAGCAGGAACGAGACGCAGGAACGACCTGTTCCAAACCCGGGTTGTCCTTGTGTAATGATCCAGCAGGAACGAGACGCAGGAACGACCTGTTCTAAGCCCAGGTTGTCCCGGGTGGTATGTCTATCACAGGCATGACTCGAGAACATTGTCAACATCAAGACTCTGCAACCGTCTATCAGACGACACAATTTCTGACCATTTCTTGATCAAAGTGCCAGATTAATCTGGTAACGTAGACCGACGGGCCGTCACCACCAACAACCTGTTGGCCACAGTCGAGAGTAGACAGAAGTCTGGAAGCCGGTGACAGGTATGGCCTGGCCTACTAAGGGAACACTGTATCAACATCCGTAGCCCCAGATTATTCAACATCTTACCGGAAGATATCAGAAACACTGCTGGAACAAGTGTAGAAGTCTTGAAGAGGAAACTAGACAAGTATCTTATCCAGGTGCCAGATTATCCAGGCTGTGATGGGTATGTCGGGCAGCGGGCCACTAGCAGCAGCATCCTGGTTGACCAGGCAAGCACCAGACGAGCCTGGCCCATGACCGGGCTCCAGGAATAGAAAAAACTCTCGAAACTCATCAAAGGTATATTAAAGGATCCAGAGCCCTCCTACACCCTGTCGTCTTCTGACAAACATTAATAAAACGATTTTTTTGAGCAGTCACGATCAATTTATTTAAAAAAAAAAAAAGGTGCAGCGGGAACCACATTTAACATGTTAATGGCTAAATTATATTTCATCAGTTTTGAATGTTGGGAGGAGAGGGAGGGGGAGGAGAGGGAGTGGGAGGAGAGGGAGTGGGAGGAGAGGGAGTGGGTGGAGAGGGAGGGAGAGGGAGGGAGAGGGAGAGGGAGGGAGAGGGAGAGGGAGAGGGAGAGGGAGGGGGGAGAGGGAGGGAGAGGGAGAGGGAGGGAGAGGGAGGGGGAGGGGGAGGGAGGGGGAGGAGAGGGAGGGGGAGGAGAGGGAGGGGGAGGAGAGGGAGGGGGAGGAGAGGGAGGGGGAGGAGGGGGAGGAGAGGGAGGGGGAGGAGGGGGTTGGGGGATGAAGGGAAGAGGGTGGAGAAGGGTGAGAGGTTAATTAGAAGAAAGAAAGGAAGGTTAGAGTGGATGAAAAAATTGGTTAGTAAGTTGGAGAGAATAATGTAAGAAACTTGACGGATGACAACTGAAGAGAAACGGAATAAACGAGAAGAATAAAGGATTAAAATTCAAAAGATAAAGTAATGAAGGTAAATGTGAGAGTAAAAGAGAGAGAGAGGGAAAGGAAGTGAAGAGAGAAAGTGAATAAAAAAAATAAAGGTCACGTGTGTGTACATTTGGGATCAGTCCCTCTAGGATTTTCCAAGTGTAAATTATGATGCATCTTTCCAACAGCAACAGCCTGGTTGACCAGGAAAACACTTATGAGCCTGGCTGGGCCCCGGGAGTAGAAAAACTCTGGGAACTCAACGCGGTGTAGCAATGTATAGTACTGTTGTACTGTGTGTTGTAGTACTGTTGTGGTACTGTGCTGGTGTACTGTACTGTTGTAGTACTGTGCTGGTGTACTGTTGTAGTACTGTGCTGGTGTACTGTTGTACTGTGTTGTAGTACTGTAGTACTGTGCTGGTGTACTGTTGTACTGTTGTACTGTGCTGTTGTACTGTTGTACTGTGTTGTAGTACTGTGCTGGTGTACTGTTGTAGTACTGTTGTACTGTTGGTATAGTACTGTTGTAGTACTGTGTTGTACTGTGTTAGTGTACTGTACTGTGTTGTACTGTGTTGTAGTACTGTTGTACTGCGTGTTGTAGTACTGTTGTACTGCGTGTTGTAGTACTGTGTTGTACTGTGTTGGTGTACTGTTGTACTGTGTTGGTGTACTGTTGTAGTACTGTGTTGTACTGTGTTGGTGTACTGTTGTACTGTGTTGGTGTACTGTTGTACTGTGTTGGTGTACTGTTGTACTGTGTTGGTGTACTGTTGTACTGTTGTAGTACTGTTGTAGTACTGTGCTGGTGTACTGTTGTAGTACTGTTGGTGTAGTACTGTTGTAGTACTATGTGATGTACTGTTGTAGTACTGTTGTAGTACTGTTGGTGTAGTACTGTTGTAGTACTGTTGGTGTAGTACTGTTGTAGTACTGTTGGTGTAGTACTGTTGTAGTACTGTTGGTGTAGTACTGTTGGTGTACTGTTGTAGTACTGTTGGTGTACTGTTGTAGTACTGTTGGTGTACTGTTGTAGTACTGTTGGTGTAGTACTGTTGTACTGTTGGTGTAGTACTGTTGTAGTACTGTTGGTGTAGTACTGTTGTAGTACTGTTGGTGTAGTACTGTTGTAGTACTGTTGGTGTAACTGTTGTACTGTTGTAGTACTGTGATGTACTGTTGTAGTACTGTTGTAGTACTGTTGGTGTAACTGTTGTAGTACTGTTGTACTGTTGGTGTAGTACTGTTGTAGTACTGTTGGTGTAACTGTTTTAGTACTGTTGTAGTACTGTTGGTGTAACTGTTTTAGTACTGTTGTACTGTTTTAGTACTGTTGTACTGTTGTAGTACTGTTTTAGTAGTTGTACTGTTTTAGTACTGTTGTAGTGTTGTACTGTTTTAGTACTGTAGTAGTGTTGTAGTAGTGTTGTAGTACTGTTGTAGTGTTGTAGTGCTGTTGTAGTAGTGTAGTAGTGTTGTAGTACTGTTGTAGTGTTGTAGTACTGTTGTACTGTTGTATTACTGTTGTAGTAGTGTTGTAGTACTGTTGTGTTGTAGTGCTGTTGTAGTGCTGTTGTAGTAGTGTTGTAGTGCTGTTGTAGTGCTGTTGTAGTGCTGTTGTAGTAGTGTTGTAGTGCTGTTGTGCTGTTGTAGTAGTGTTGTAGTGCTGTTGTAGTAGTGTTGTAGTGCTGTTGTAGTAGTGTTGTAGTAGTGTTGTAGTGCTGTTGTAGTGCTGTTGTAGTGTTGTAGTGTAGTGCTGTTGTAGTAGTGTTGTAGTGCTGTTGTAGTGCTGTTGTAGTGTTGTAGTGCTGTTGTGCTGTTGTAGTGGTGTTGTAGTGCTGTTGTAGTGGTGTTGTAGTGCTGTTGTAGTGCTGTTGTAGTGTTGTAGTGCTGTTGTAGTGTTGTAGTGCTGTTGTAGTAGTGTTGTAGTGCTGTTGTAGTGTTGTAGTGCTGTTGTAGTGTTGTAGTGCTGTTGTAGTAGTGTTGTAGTGCTGTTGTAGTGCTGTTGTAGTGTTGTAGTGGTGTTGTAGTGGTGTTGTAGTGGTGTTGTAGTGGTGTTGTAGTGGTGTTGTAGTGGTGTAGTGGTGTTGTAGTGGTGTTGTAGTGTTGTAGTGTTGTAGTGCTGTTGTAGTGCTGTTGTTGTAGTGCTGTTGTAGTAGTGTTGTTGTAGTGCTGTTGTAGTAGTGTTGTAATAGTGTTGTAGTAGTGTTGTAGTGCTGTTGTAGTAGTGTTGTAGTAGTGTTGTAGTGCTGTTGTAGTAGTGTTGTGCTGTTGTAGTGCTGTTGTAGTGCTGTAGTAGTGTTGTAGTGCTGTTGTAGTGTTGTAGTGCTGTTGTAGAAGTGTTGTAGTGTTGTAGTGCTGTTGTAGTAGTGTTATAGTAGTGTTGTAGGGCTGTTGTAGTAGTGTTGTAGTGCTGTTGTAGTAGTGTAGTGCTGTTGTTGTGTTGTAGTGTTGTTGTAGTGTTGTAGTGTTGTTGTAGTAGTGTTGTAGTGCTGTTGTAGTACTGTTGTAGTAGTGTTGTAGTAGTGTAGTGCTGTTGTAGTGCTGTTGTAGTGCTGTTGTAGTGCTGTTGTAGTGCTGTTGTAGTAGTGTTGTAGTAGTGTTGTAGTGCTGTTGTAGTAGTGTTGTAGTAGCGTGTGCTCACACGGTTGCCAATAGGTTAATAATTGCTACATCAATTCTCATTTGAATAAGAGTTAGAGGGGGGTGATGGGGGGGCGAACATCCGGATGGGGGGGGGAGGTTCTGGCCTGCACCGTGTAGATCAGTTAGGCCAAACAACTATCTAACCTGTATCTAGCAGCTACAAGCATTTTCCGTTCTATACTGGCCAAATCAAACTGTCTTGTTTCTTGCCTGGCCAAACTTCCCTGGCCAAACTTCCCTGGCTCTCACTTGTGCTGTCTCCAAGCACACTGTACACACAGAGATTACCTACCTGGAGAAGAGCTCCAAGCTTGACCGGTCAGGCCAGCAACAAAGCCTGGTCCGGGACCGAGCCACTCCAGGACACTGAAATTTACTGAAATGTAACCTGGGTGAGTAAATGTTATGTTATATATTGGTATATAATACTGACCGGTAGGTGGGCAACATTCAGGCATCTTTATCCCTTATATGTTTCGCCCACACAGCAGCCGCCTTCAGTCTAATAGATAGATCACTAATGTATTTAAGATCATTGAAAAAATATGATGAAAGTAATAAGCGGGGGATCCGTGAGTGCAATTACATATGCTAATATGGGTTAAATGCCGGGAAATCCTACGTTAAGAAGCTACTGGATATGTGACAGGGATAAAACAAGAGGGTCAGGGGTGGCCCGCATCTTCCCGGACACTCTGGAAGCCTCAAGAGGGAGTGCCCTCCAGGTAGACTCCAGGTAGGCATTTGCCTGATGTTCCAGCAGTCATCGAGCCACAAGGTTGAACAAGCAAGAGTGAAACATAAATTGCTGCTATAGTTTAAAAGAGTACCTGTGAGAGATTGTTGGGAGTGTAGGGGATCGAATCATGTTGTCTTAGAGATGATGTCAGGTTGCAGAGATGGTCAGCAAGTGGTTGCTAGAGTTCAATCTTTTAAAACAAGTACAGTCTTGCAAATAAAGAGAAAGAGAAAAGACCGTAGGAGTGGTGTTGCGGAGAGTAGCTACGTACAACGACGGAGTGATGTGAGAGTGAACCTGACAGCGAACATATCACCTTGAGAAACACACTGTCGTATAACTTCGGAATCTGCGAGGATAAATCATTGCAAACAGCGTTCAGAAACTTCAAAAAGAAACCCTCTAGGACTCCCTACACACCATATTCTTTATTCATTTTAAAATAAGCTTACGGCACCAAACAAAGTGCACTAAACTTGATATAGAAATTGAGGCAAATTACAAACAGTTTCAAGAACAGGTATACTGGGGTTCAGTACATCAGTAATACCTTTGAGTTCCAAAAGTTTTTCTAGAAACTCTGAGCCCGGCCATGGGCCAGGCTCGTTTGGTGCTTGGCTGGCCAACCAGGCTGCTGATGCTGCTGCTGGTGGTGGCCCGCTGACCCACATATCCATCACAGCCTTGTTGATCTGACACGAATCTTTATAGCCGTGACAGGTCTACAGGTAAAGTGACTGCCGATAACTCGAGGGAACATATCTTGGATCCAACAAAGTCCAGGGGCGAAACGTGTTCACCAAAGGTGTCTTAAATGAATGCATTTCGTGTCCATTTCCCTCACAAATAGTTGAGTACAAGACACGGTCTGTCTGTCTTTGTGGTCTTGTACACCTCAGCCGCCCTGACATCACTAATCCCCAGCAGGATGTGGTATGCGGGGGTACAAGCCTCCCCAGGGGTGCTTCAGCACCCCTGGGGAG